>NW_023270765.1:197261-260805 GCF_011800145.1 Mirounga leonina | reverse complement strand
AACGGGCCGAATGCTGACGGGGAGAGCCGAGTGGTGGAGGAGAGGCCGAGGGAGGACGTGTGCCGTGTCGAGGATTGACGGAGCCGGCCGAGTGGTGACGGGGAGGGCCGAGGGAGGACGTTGCAGTGTGGAGGATTGACGCACTGGGCCAAGTGGCGGCGGGGCGGGCCGAAGGAGGATGTGTGCCGTGTCGAGGCTTGACGGAGCCGGCCGAGTGGCGGCGGGGCGGGCCGAGAGAGGACGTGTGCCGTGTCGAGGATTGACGGAATGGGCCGAATGGTGACGGGGAGGGCTGAGGGAGGGTATGGGCCATGTCGAGGATTGATGGACCGACCCGAATGGTGACGGGGAGGGCCGAGTGGTGGTGGAGAGGGCCGAGGGAGGACGAGTGCACTGTCGAGGATTGACGGACCGGGCCGAGTGCCGGCGAGGAGCGCCGAGTGTCTACCGAGAGGGCCTAGGGCCGAGGGAGGATGTGTGCAGTGCCGAGGACTGACGGAGCCGGCCGAGTGGCGGCGGGGCGGGCCGAGGGAGGACGTGTGCCGTGTCGAGGATTGACGGAACGGGCCGAATGGTGACGGGGAGGGCCGAGGGAGGACGAGTGCACTGTCGAAGATTGACGGACCGGGCCGAGTGTCTACCGAGAGGGCCTACGAGGGCTGAAGGACCGAGTGTTGACGGACGCTCGGGAGCGCCGGCGGGAACAGCCGTGGGCCCGCGGAGAGGCCCCGAATGCTGGATGGGACGCCAGATGGCGGGAGGGAGCCTGGTTGGGCGGTGAGGGCCGAGGACTGACAGAGGACCGAGGAGCGGCGCGGGGGCGCAGGGCCGACGGGTTCGGGACCCTCAGGCAGGCCCTCTCAGGCGGCTGGGCCCGGCCGGACCGGACCCGGCACGCAGGCCGTCGCGGGTCCCGGGCGTGGTTTGTGGCGCGGCCGCAGGAACCGGGGGGACGGCACTTGTTTGGGGCCCGTGACGTGCTTGTGTTCGTCCGTGGGCTGCGGGTGCTGCCTGTGCAGGGCGCTTCCCGGGGAGTGTCGGGCCGGGCTGGGGGGAGGGGCGGTCGCGTGTTTCCCCCCCCCCCTCCCCGCGCAGTGCTCAGCATGACCGTGGAGCCCACGCTCCCATGCACCGCGGCCACCAGCCGTCCCGGAGCGCCCCAGGGGCGCCGGGTCGTGGGAGTGCAGCGCCCGGGGAGAAAGGAAGTCCTCCAGGCGGAGCCGGGGGCGGCCGCGACGGCCTGTGACGCCCTGCGGGGGCTCCGTGGGGCCCGCGCGGCCTCGGAAGGACCGCACACCCCGCGTTGAGCCGTGTCCCCAGCCATCGCCCGGACGTCGGGGACAACTGCGTGTGGACTAGCAGCCGTGCACGGGGCATCGCGCGGGAGGACGGACAGCGGCGCGCTGCCCGCACTGTTCGGATTCTCAACAGAATGAACTTTCCAGGAAGTCACATTCTTAACCAAAGTCCAAACAAAAACCCCTGCTTGAACAGAATAATGCTAACCTTAAAAATAAAACTCTGCTGCTTTGCCCCCAAAAAACGAGTTTGGGAGTAACAGAGAACAGCAATTCAGGACAAGCAAGCTATGATGAAGCCCTCAGCCCACCCAACAAGCAAAGGGAAGGAGTTTTGTTTTATGGAAAAGAAGGAAGAAGTTGGGAAGTGTTGCTCTGAACAAAAGTCCAATTGACGCGCACAGGTAGGCACCAGATTCTCCCCATTCTCTCCATTTTGCTGTAGATGCTCCTTGGTTTCCTTCACATCTGCATGGCACCCACCATAGCTCTGTGTCACCCTCAGTGTCGTCCCCAAGGGCACTGCTACCCAAAGACTGGGCTCCTCCCCCCCATGTACAGGCCAGCAGCTTGACAGTGTCCACTCCTGTTCAGCCTTCCTGCAAGAGGAGGCTGGGGGTTCGGGGTCATGCACAAAGCAGCAGTCAGCTGTGAGTCCTGCCCCCACAGCAGTGGAGGGCCTGTGTCCAGCGCGAAGAGGCCAGTCTAAGCTGGGCTCTGTCTCCAAAGGCTTCCCCAGCAGCCAGGTTGCCCAGTAGCTATCACTGAGTGGGGTGCGGTGACGGCCCTGCATTCCACCCAGTCCATGGGTTTTGCGGGGCTGCAGTGGATCCGTGGTGGACCATGCTGGGAGTCTCTCCAGTTACCAAGCCCTAAGGACAGGTGATGCTCCTAGGAATCCTAGGAAGAGTGCTGCGCCCTGTGTTCTGGCCCAGATCTGCTGAGACACAATGTCTTTTCTAGGCTCCTTTTTCTCTTGCTAGTGTTTTTTTCTGTTTATCTGTCTAATAAGTATCTCATTAGCATTAACCTTTGAATGGAAAAAATATCCTAAAGAGAAGCAGTTTGAGTACAAAGATAGACACATAAATCAATGAAACAGAATAGAGTTTCCAGAAATAAATCCACACTTCTCTGGTCAATTGATCTACGACAAAGGAGGCAAGCATATACAATGGGAAAAGTTCTCTTCAACAAATTGTGTTGGGAAAACTGGACAAGCAAAGCTACATGTAAAAGAATGAAAGTGGAGCACTTTCTGACACCATACACAACAATAAACTCAGAATGTTTTAAAGACCTAATATGAGACCTGAAACCATAAAATTCCTAGGAGAGAGCACAGGCAGTAATGTCTCTGACATCTGCCATAACATTTTTCTAGATATGTCTCCTGAGGCAAGGGAAACAAAAGCAAAATTAAACTATTGGGACTACATGAAAATAAAAATCTTTGCACAGCAAAGGAATCCATCAGCAAAACAAAAAGGCAGCCTAGGGAATGGGAGAAGATATTTGCAAATGACATACCCAATAAGGGGTTAATACCCAAAATACAAAGAATTTATACAACTCAACACACACACACAAACCCGAATAATAAAAATGGGCAGAGGACCTAAATCAACATTTTCCCAAAGAAGACAGACACATGAAAAAATGCTCAACATTACTGATCATCAGGGAGTGCAAATTAAAACCACAATGAGATATCGCTATATATCTATCAGAATGGCTAAAACAAAAAACACGAGAAATAATGAGTTGGTGAGGATGTGGGTAAAAAAGGAACACTCAATGCACAGTTGGTGGGAATGCAAACTAGTGCAGCCACTATGGAAAACAGTATGGAGTTTCCAAAAAAATTAGAAATAGAATTACCATATGATCCAGTAATTCCACTACCGGGTATTTACCCAAAGAAAACAAAAACACTAATTTGAGAAGACCTATGCACCCCTATGTTTATAGCAGCATTATTTACAATAGCCAATATATGGGAGCAGCCCAAATGTCCATCAATACATGAATGAACAAAGAAGATGTGAGATACACACACACAATGGAAGACTATTTGGCCATAAAAAAAAAAAAAAGAATAAAATCTTGCCATTTGCAACAACATGGATACACCTAAAGGATATAATGTTAAGTGAAACAAGTCAAAGAAAGACAAATACCATATGATTTCACTCCTGTGTTGAATTTAAGAAACAAAACAGATGAATAAACAAAAAGACAAAAAAAAAAAAACCCCAGACTCTTAAATATATTGAACAAACTGATGGTTGCCAGAGAGGATGTGGAGGGGGTGGGGGAAATGGATAAAGGTGATGAAGATGTGCAAACTTCCAGTTATAAAATTAATAAGTCATGGGCATGAAAAGTACAGCATAAGGAATGCATCCAATAATATTGTGATAATGTTTGGTGACGACGGTGACTCTTACTTATTGTGATAAGCAGTCAGAAATGTATAGAATTGTTGAATCATTATATTGTACATCTAAACCTAGTATAAAACTGCATATTAAAGTATACTTAAATTTTAATAAAATAATTTTAAAAAGAAGAGCAGTTTCACCATTGTCTTGCTAGCTTCTGACTCTGTTCTTTAGTAATTACTCATATTTTGGTTCACTTTTATTTCTAACCAAAATCATTGGAACATTCTCTGTATCCTTAACCCATAACATCTGTTCCCTTGGGTCCTGTAAGTTGTTAAACACAGACAAAGAACATGTAATAGAATATACAGGTTACAATCCTTAGCCACTTATCATACAGAATAATTGTGGTTCCAAATGGGTTTATCTCTGTTATGTGGAGGATTTCAATGTACATTGTTGGCATTCTGTTTCAACTTGCTTGTATTGATGGATACAGACACAGGATATAGGATTCTTGTATTGTTTGGTCATATTTTTCAACACAACATTCTTATACAGCTGAACTATCAAAGCAGATTTCCCCACATCTCCCAAACCTAGGAGTTGAAGTGTGGGAGCTTCCTTTTAGTTAACTAGCATCTGCTCCCATGTCTTGAGAATGCTAAGCTATCTGAGCCCTGATGAGACCACCTCTTATGGCAGAAGCTGAAAACACTTTCCCAATCTCCCCTGTTGCTGGGGCACAGGCAGGTACTCTATATGCTGGCAATCAGGAGCCCTGATGCCAGATTGTGATGTAGGAGTTAATTACGTGAAGAACTATGGCCTGTTGTATCCACCAGTTTCCTGGGGCCATTTCTTCCTCAACTCTTCATTCTCATTTCTTTATACCCTTCAGTAATGACTAGGAATACCAAGACAGCTACTCCTGAACACATCTCTGGCTCAATCTCTGTATTTGTTGCTTCTTTTTCCTCCTGTGCTCCCTGCCACTACCCACGAGCTTGTGGTCAAGCATGGTGTGTTTTGTTTACAGACTGACAGTCATGATAATCCCCTCAAGCTCTGATGACCCCTCTACCTCCTCATCCCTCTGGCTGCAGCTCCCATACTGTCTCCTACTCTGGCTTTGTGGCAACATGATAGTACCTCCAGAAATTACAAGTAGATAGACACGGATATCCTTCCCTCTTTGCACTCTGCACACCCCAGTATTGTTCAATAGATTAACCTTTTAAAAATAACCAGATTTGTTTTCTGCTGTTTATAACTTAGACTAATCATTTGACTTCAATATCTATTTCTACCATCTCAAAATCCAGCTAACATAAGACTTCCTTCATAAGACTCACTTCCAAAGACTCATATCTGCCTGAACCTCATATGGCTTCCCCTCCCCCACTTTCTACAGCAGAAAGGGTAAGAACATAGAAATAGATAAGCCAATACCCACTCCGGATATTTCAGACCTTGAAAACTGTTAATCAGGCATGAATCACATCAAAATATTTACTGTTAGAACTGATATGGATGTTGTAACCAACTATTATTAGTGGCAGAGGCTGCAATCCTATGACACAGTTGCTCCTTCTCATACCTGCATCTCAGTAGCAGATGAAGGACCAAATCAAAGACAATAGAAGAAAAAGATTAACAATAGCACATATTTTAATAAGTACTTTAAAGACCTTTCAACCCTTCCCCTGCAGAGAAAGCAGATCATGTGTTATTCCCGTTTTAGAGGCAAGGTAGAGGATAAGAGACTCCTGCCTCCACCATATTGCTCCCATCATCTAAGGGTATTCAGAAACCCAGAGGAACGGTCTAGCTGAGGTGGAAAGTTGGGAATGAACCAAGGCCTAAGGGACAGATTGAAGCCTTCTCTCAGGGTCTCAGTGTAAGTCTGGATCTCACGCAGTTAAGCCACAGGAAAGGGAAAATTCTCCCAGAGAAGGAAGAGGAGAATTCATAGATAAACTCCTGAGTCCTAGCATTGGTAAAGTTTACCTTCCCACCATCATAATCCAGAGCAACTCCAATCTGCCTTGGACAGTAGGACAGGATCTGGAAAGGCTCAGGGCTAGTGCCTATATACACACCAGCTGAAGACAGCTGCGGAATCCCAGAATCCTTCCTCAGGGCTGAAGTTGAGAAATCCTCTTCTCCCACTGACTCTCTTGCCGCCCACACCAGGCAGAATTTTGGCTGTATTCCATTTTCCTGTGGCCACTCCTCCTCCAACTCTTCATTCTCATTTCCATATCCAGTGGAACTATAACCATCAGTGGAGCCCATTAATCCACCAAGGTCGCTAGTGCCAAACACACCCCTGGCTCCACCCCAGTACTTCACTGTTTCTTCTTCCTCCTCTGCACCCACCATATCCTAGCCGCTTTCACTTTCCAGTACACTTTGCCCCACGCGAAGCCTTTATTGCCCAACACCCCAGGCTCAGGGTCAAATCTTTGACCATGCTGGTATTTGTTCATCCACAAGCCAGTGAATAGCATGCTCTTCCCATTTGGAGACACTGAGAGGTAGCCATTGGCTGTCTGGGAATTCAGGACGATCCTCACTGTGGGGAGAAGAGGATAAAGGTATGGCATCATAAGATATCAAAGGAGCTTTTTCCCTTAGGTTCTGGGGCCCTTCTGGCCATGGTGGGACAATCCTTTCAGGGATCAAGACACAGATTTTATTGGACCTTGTGCTCATACTCTCCAGATGGTGGAGAGAGCCCAGGGAGAGAATTCAAGAGCATGAGCAGTGCGATGAGACTCAGGAGGAAAAGAAGAGAGGGGCTGCTATCATTATAGTCAAGGGACGCTGGGGAAGCGTTTGTGGTTTCAAACTCTGAGACCTCAGAATAAAGAACGTAGTTACATTAGCCACCACAAAGACCTTCCTGTTTAAGGAGCCGATCCATAAGGGAAGCTGCACAGGCAAGCTCTAATTCAGGGTAGCAGAGTTTACTCTGAGGCGAACATCAGCCACTATCCCCTCCAGATACTCACTGGTCTTATACTCCAGATCCCTCCACAATTTTCCTAGAGAGGAAGAAGTAAAGGACAGTAAACAATTCTGATACATCTTCCAGCTCAAATTCTCTTACTGTTGGCTAAAACTATTTGAAAAGCTGGCCAGGCATGATGAAAACCCAAGCCACACAGAGAAGTCAATGCAGGAGACACACCGAGTTATCCAGTCTACAGGGACTCGTTCAAGCACCCATCTGCTGCTCACACCCAGTGCTTCATTATGGAGCCTTTGAGCACGTTCTCTGGGCTTTCACTACATCTTCAACTTCTAGTCCTAAATCACACTACTTCTCCCCACTTGCAAAGAGACTTCTTTGAGATTAATTCTCAAAGTATTAATTTTATTTAATTATCCCAGTATTTTTTGTTTTATTTTTAAATATGATAAAAACACATAAAATAAAATTTACCCTTTAGATTTTAGGTGTACAGTTCAGTAGGGTTATGCATATCTACATTGTTGTACAACCAATTTTCAGAATGGTTTTGTCCTGCAAAACTGAAAGTCTGTACTCATGAAACCACAACGCCTCATTTCCCCTCCTCCTAACCCCCGGCCATCACCCTTCTACTTTCCATTCCTATGGAATTGATTGCTTTAGATAATTCTTCTAAGTAGAATCATACAGTATTTGGCAT
Source organism: Mirounga leonina (assembly GCF_011800145.1). NCBI lineage: Eukaryota > Metazoa > Chordata > Mammalia > Carnivora > Phocidae > Mirounga > Mirounga leonina. The sequence continues at coordinate 253,440 of NW_023270765.1, read as the reverse complement.
TTTGTGATGGCCTTCTTTCACTCAGCACAATGTCTCTAAGGTTTATCCATGTATCCATGTTATCCATAGCTTCCCAATATTCTTTGACCTCACTTCTAGATACAAAACACCTTTTCATCAGCTCTGGGACCTACTCTGACTCTACCTTAGTCCAGATAACATCCTTAGACTGCTGTGTGGACAGATCCCCGGGTTTGGACTGACTGACTCTCCCTCCCCAGTGTCCCCACCTGCTGTGAATGGCCTCGACAGAAGCAAGGAGCTATGAGGACTGAAGGCCAGAATCAAACCCTAAGGAAACATTACAGAGAAAGAAAGGGGGTTTTCTGGGCTCAGAGCCCCCCCCCCCCCTTCACCCATTCCTTTACCATTGAATCCTCTGGTTCTTTTCTCTAAAGAAAGAAGTTTATCTGCAAACTTTTCTGCCCACTTTTTGATTGCAGCACTGATAGGCTTTTCAATCCAGAACTTCTTCCAGGGATACCTGGAAAAAAATAGAGGCACAGAAGGAGCTACCGAAAGAAAGGCAGGATTTCACACATCAGCATGCACACATACACACACCAACAATGCACCACAGGGTGGGGAGCAAAGCTGCACCTCCAGGCGGCCAGCACCACATAAGAATTGAAGAGTACGATGTACACAACTCTGAAGAAAGGGCCATGATCCAAGTACTCTCTACCCACCAATATATCAATTATGTGTGATGTTAAAAGAAGAAAGAAAGTCATTTTCTGCCTTGGAAGGTCATTGAAATATGCTACTAATAGCTCAACTTCTCAAGAAATTACCTGAGGATATATACCAAATAAATTAAAATTAAAATATAACTTTAAATTTTAATTTTAAAAAACCTTTAAATTTGGGAGGGGGGAAAGATGGCAGAGGAGTAGGGGACCCTATTTCAACTGGTCCCTGGAATTGAGCTGGATATCTACCAGACCACTCTGAGCACTCATGAAACCAGCCTGAGATGTAAGAAGATCTGGATCTCTACAAACAATATCGCAGGCGGTTGGTTGTGAGGTAAGAAGCAGAGAGCCGCGATTCTGTGGGTATCGGAGGATAAACGGCAGCGGGAGGGTGCCTGGACGTGGGGATCCTACACCGCCGGTGAGTGACAGCCTCGCGCGCTGCGGACGGGCACAGATTTGAAGACCGATAGCGGCAGGAAAGGACTTTAGGGCAGCCCCTGGGGTGGAAAACCAGACCGGCGGGGTCGCGTGCATGCGAACGGCAGCCGCCCGGACAGAAACCCAGAGTGACGGTCCCATGCAAGCAAACTACAGCCTCCCAGATGGAAACCCGGTGCGCTGGGGTCCCGCCGGTGAACTGCGGCCCCCTGGGGTGGAAACCCCGAGCGGCGGAGTCGCCCACGCGCGAACTGGGAGCGGCTGGTGGTTTTAGAAGCACAAAGGGCAGAGACATGCCCCGACCTGGAGGCAGGACTGGGACCGCTGCAGAGGGGCGCACAACCCAGGCCGCTGCAGTTTCTAGCAGCACGGACAGAAACGGAGACGGTGTGGCCTGGAGAGCTCACTGAAGAACAGACTGAGGTCTCTCTGCTCTGAGGCAGAGGGTTGGAAACTGTCTCTTCTGCTCTGACTCGCGGAAGAGAAGCGGAAAGCCGCCAGGGAAAGGCGCCAGAGAACAAAAGCCCCAAAGACTGCTTCCCATTGAGCCCATCCCCCGCCACAGGGGCACAGGGCAACTCCGCCCAAACAGGGTTGCCTGAGTAACAGCGCGGCAGGCCCCTCCCGCAGAAGACAGGCTGGGAAAACAAGAGGCCAGCAACCCTAAGGTCCCTAGAAAACAGGTGCATCTTGCTTGGGTTCTGGTCAATAATTTGGACTCTATACATTCCCTCAAACACCCATCAACAGAATGACTAGGAGGAGGAGCCCCAAAATAGAAAAGACTCAGAGATTATGACTTATGCTGCAGATTTACAAATGGATGCAGATAAAACCAAGATGTCAGAGATGGAATTCAGGCTAGCAATTGTGAAGACAATGGCTAGAATGGAGAAATCAATTAATGGCAACATAGAGTCTCTAATGGCAGAAATAAAAGGTGAATTGGCAGAACTTAAAAATGCTATCAATGAGATCCAATCCAATCTAGATAATCTAACAGCTAGGGTAACTGAGACAGAAGAGAGAATAAGCGATCTGGAAGACAGTATAATAGATAAAAAGGGAAAAGAGGAGGCCAGGGAAAAACAACTCAGAATCCATGAAAATAGAATCAGAGAAATAAGTGACACCATGAGGCATTCCAATGTCAGAATAATTGGAATCCCGGAGGGAGTGGAGAGAGAGAGAGGACTAGAAGATATATTTGAGCAAATCGTAGCTGAGAACGTCCCTAATCTGGGGAATGAAACAAACATTCGAGTCCTAGAGGCAGAGAGGACCCCTCCTAAGATCAAGGAAAACAGGCCAACACCCCGGCATGTAATAGTAAAACTTGCAAATATTAGAACCAAGGAAACCATCTTAAGGGCAGTTAGGAGGAAGAGATGCCTTATGTACAGAGGGAGGAATATCAGAATAATGTCAGACCTATCCACAGAGACCTGGCAAGCCAGAAAGGCCTGGCAAGACATATTCAGGGTACTAAATGAGAAGAACATGCAGCCAAGAATACTTTATCCGGCAAGGCTTTCATTTAGAATGGGTGGAGAGATGCAGAGCTTCCACGACTGGCAGAAGTTGAAAGAATATGTGACCACTAAGCTGGCCCTGCAAGAAATATTAAGGGGGGTTCTATAAAAGGAGAAAGACCCCAAGAGTGATCTACAACAGAAATTTACAGGGACAATCTATAAAAACAACGTCTTCACAGGCAACATGATGACAATTTATTCATATCTTTCAATAATCACTCTCAATGTGAATGGCCTAAACGCTCCCATAAAATGGCACAGGGTTGCAGATTGGATAAAAAGACAGGACCCATCCATATGCTGCCTACAAAGAGACTCATTTTGAACCTAAAGAGACATCCAGACTGAAAGTGAAGGGATGGAGATCCATCTTCCATGCCAGCGGACCTCAAAAGAAAGCTGGGGTAGCAATTCTTATATCAGACAAATTAGATTTTAAACTAAAGTCTGTAATAAGAGACACAGAAGGACACTATATCATTCTTAAAGAGTCTATCCAATGAGAAGATCGAGCAATTGTAAATATCTATGCCCCCAACATGGGAGCAGCCATCTATATAAGCCAACTGTTAACCAAAATAAAGAGTCATATTGATAACAGTACGTTAATTGTAGGAGACCTCAATACTCCACTCTCAGCAATGGACAGATCATCTAAGCAGAAAATCAACAAGGAAACAAGAGCTTTGAATGATACATTGGACCAGATGGACCTCATAGATATTTACAGAACATTCCACCCTAAAACAACAGAATACTCATTCTTCTCGAGCGCACCTGGAACTTTCTCCAGAATAGACCACATACTGGGTCACAAATCAGGTCTCAACCGATACCAAAAGATTGAGATTATTCCCTGCATATTCTCAGACCACAATGCTCTAAAACTGGAACTCAATCACAAGAAAAAATTTGGCAGAAATTCAAACACGTGGAAGCTAAAGACCGCTCTGCTCAAGAATGTTTGGGTCAACCAAGAAATCAAAGAAGACCTTAAACAATTCATGGAAATCAATGAGAACAAAAACACATTGGTCCAAAACCTATGGGATACGGCAAAGGCGGTCCTAAGGGGGAAATACATAGCCATCCAAGCCTCACTCAAAAAAATAGAAAAATCCCGAATTCACCAACTAACTCTACACCTTAAAGAACTAGAGAAAAAGCAACAAACGACGCCTAAGCCACGCATTAGAAGAGAAATAATTAAAATTAGAGCAGAAATCAATGAATTAGAAACCAGAAACACAGTAGATCAGATCAATAAAACTAGAAGCTGATTCTCTGAAAGAATTAATAAGAGATAAACCACTGGCCAGACTTATCCAAAAGAAGAGAAAAAGGACCCAAATTAATAAAATTATGAATGAAAGGGGAGAGATCACGACCAACACCAAGGAAATAGAAACAATTATTAGAAATCATTATCAACAACTATATGCCAATAAACTGAGCAATCTGGATGAAACGGAGGCCTTCCTGGAAACCTATAAGCTGCCAAGACTGAAACAGGAAGAAATTGAAACCTGAATAGGCCAATAACCAGTAACGAGATTGAAGCAGTGATCAAAAACCTCCCAAAAAACAAGAGTTCAGGGCCTGATGGATTCCCTGGGGAATTCTACCAAACATTCAAAGAAGAAATAATACCTATTCTCCTGAAGCTGTTTCAAAAAATAGAAACAGAAGGAAAACTTCCAAACTCATTCTATGAGGCCAGCATTACCTTAATCCCCAAACCAGGCAAAGACCCCATCAAAAAGGAGAATTTCAGACCAATATCCCTGATGAATATGGATTCCAAAATCCTCAACAAAATCCTAGCTAATAGGATCCAACAATACATTAAAAGGACCATCCACCAAGACCAAGTGGGATTTATCCCCGGGATGCAAGGTTGTTCAACATTCGCAAATCAATTAATGTGATAGAACACATTAATAAGAGAAGGGAGAAGAACCATATGGTCCTCTCAATCGATGCAGAAAAAGCATTTGACAAAATACAGCATCCTTTCCTGATTAAAACTCTCCAGAGTATAGGTATAGAGGGAACATTCCTCAAGCTCATAAAATCCATCTATGAAAAACCCACAGCGAATATCATCCTCAGTGGGGAAAAGCTGAGAGCCTTTCCCTTAAGATCAGGAACACGTCAAGGGTGCCCACTCTCACCACTGTTATTCAACATAGTACTAGAAGTCCTAGCAACAGCAATCAGACAACAAAAAGAAATAAAAGGTATTCCAATTGGCAAAGAAGTCAACTCACTCTTTTCGCAGACGACATGATACTTTACGTGGAAAACCCAAAAGACTCCACCCCCAAATTACTAGAACTCATACAGCAATTCAGTAATGTGGCAGGATACAAAATCAATGCACAGAAGTCAGTTGCTTTCTTATACACTAACAATGCAACTATAGAAAGAGAAATTAAAGAAATGATTCCATTTACAATAGCACCAAAAACCATAAGAACCTCGGAATAAACCTAACCAAAGAGGTAAAGGATCTATACTCTAGGAACTACAAAACACTCATGAAAGAAATTGAAGAAGATACAAAAAGATGGAAAAATATTCCATGCTCACGGATTGGAAGAATAAACATTGTTAAAATGTCTCTGCTACCCAGAGCAATCTATACCTTCAATGCCATCCCGATCAAAATTCCAATGACATTTTTCAAAGTGCTGGAACAAACAATCCTAAAATTTGTATGGAATCAGAAAAGACCCCGAATCGCCAAGATGTTGAAAAAGAAAAACAAAGCTGGGGGCATCACGTTGCCTGATTTCAAGCTATATTACAAAGCAATCATCACCAAGACAGCATGGTACTGGCGGAAAAACAGACATACAGACCAATGGAACAGAATAGAGAACCCAGATATGGACCCTCAACTCTATGGTCAAATAATCTTTGACAAAGCAGGAAAAAACATGCAATGGAAAAAAGACAGTCTCTTCAATAAATGGTGCTGGGAAAATTGGACAGCCACATGCAGAAGAATGAAAATCGACCATTCTCTAACACCATTCACAAAGATAAACTCAAAGTGGATGAAAGACCTCAATGTGAGAAAGGAATCCATCCAAATCCTAGAGGAGAACATAGGCAGTAACCTCTTTGACATCGGCCACAGCAACTTCTTTCAAGATACATCTCCAAAAGCTAGTGAAACAAAAGCAAAAATGAACTTTTGGGACTTCATCAAGATAAAAAGCTTCTGCACAGCAAAGGAAACAGTCAACAAAACCAAGAGGCAACCCACAGGATGGGAGAAGATATTTGCAAATGACACTACAGATAAAGGGCTGGTATCCAAGATCTACAAAGAACTTCTCAAACTCAACACCCAAAAAACAAATAATCAAGTCAAAAAGTGGGCAGAAGAGATGAACAGACACTTCTCTGAAGAAGACATACAAATGGCTAACAGACACATGAAAAAATGTTCATCATCATTAGCCATCAGGGAAATCCAAATCAAAACCACACTAAGATACCACCTTACACCAGTTAGAATGGCAAAAATGGACAGGGAAAGAAACAACAGATGTTGGAGAGGTTGTGGAGAAAGGGGAACCCTCTTACACTGTTGGTGGGAATGCAAGTTGGTACAGCCACTTTGGAAAACAGTGTGGAGGTTCCTCAAAAATTTAAAAATAGAGCCTCCCTGTGACCCAGCAATTGCACTACTGGGTATTTACCCCAAAGACACAGATGTAGTGAAAAGAAGGGGCACCTGCACCCCAATGTTCATAGCAGCAATGTCCACAATAGCCAAACTGTGGAAGGAGCTGAGATGCCCTTCAACAGATGAATGCATAAAGAAGATGTGGTCCATATATACAATGGAATATTACTCAGCCATCAGAAAAGATGAATACCCAACTTTTACATCAACATGGATGGGACTGGAGGAGATTATGCTAAGTGAAATAAGTCAAGCAGAGAAAGTCAATTATCATATGGTTTCACTTATTTGTGGAACATAAGGAATAACATGGAGGACATTAAGAGAAGGAAGGGAAAAATGGGCGGGGGGAATTGGAGGGAGAGATGAACCATGACAGTCTATGGAACTGAGAAACAAACAAGGTTTTAGAGGGGAGGGGGGATTGGTTACCCCGGTGATGGGTATTAAGGAGGGCACTTCTGCATGGAGCACTCGCTGTTATACGAAAACAATGGATCGTGGATCACTAAATCAAAAACTAATGATGTATTGTATGGTGACTAACATAACATAATAAAATTAAAAAAAAAAAAAAACCTTTAAATTTGTCAGATTTTAAACCAAAGACTATAAAAGATGAAGAGGGAAACTATAACATACTTAAAGGGTCTATCCAACAAGAGGCTCTAACAATTGTAAATATTTATGCCCCTAACTTGGGAGCAGCCAATTATATAAACCACTTAATAACAAAATTAAAGAAACACATTGATAATAATGCAATTAGAGTAGGGGACTTAACACCCCACTCACAGCAATGAACAGATCAACTAAGCTGAAGATCAATAAGAAAACAAGGGCTTTGGACACACTGGACCAGATGGACTTCACAGATATATTAGAGCATTCCATTCTACAGCAACACAATACATATTCTTCAAGAGTGCACATGGAACATTCTCCGGAGTAGATCACATACTGGGGCACAAATCTGGTCTCTACTGGTACCGAAAGATTGGAATTATTCCCTGCATATTCTCAGACCACAGTGCTTTGAAACTTGAACTTAATCACAAGAGGAAATTTGGAAAGAACTCAAATACTTGGAGGTTAAAGATCATCCTACTAAAGAATGAATGGGTCAACCAGGAAATTAAAGAAGAATTTAAAAAATTCATGGAAACAAATGAAAATGAAAACACAACTGTTCAGAACCTTTGGGATGCAGCAAAGGTGGTCCTAAAAGGGAAGGATATAACAATGCAAGCCTTTCTCAAGAAATAGGAAAAGTCTCAAAATACACAACCTAACCTTACACCTAAAAGAGATGGAGAAAGAACAGGAAATAAAGCCTAAATCCAGCAGGAGAAGAGAAATAATAAAGATTAAAGCAGAAATCAATGAAATAGAAACCAAAAGAAGAGTAGAATAGATCAACGAAACTAGGAGCTGGTTCTTTGAAAGAATAAGATTGATAAATCCCTAGCCAGACTTATCAAAAAGAAAGGGAAATAATCCAAATAAAAAAAACCATGAACGAAAGAGGAGCGATCACAACCAACACCAAGGAAATACGAACAATTATAAGAACATATTATGAGCAACTATATGCCAACAAATTAAGCAATCTGGAAGAATTGGATTCATTCTTGGAGACTTATAAACTACCAAAACTGAAACAGGAAGAAATAGAAAATCTGAACGGGCACATAACCAGCAAGGAAATTGAAACAGTAATCAAAAACCTTCCAAAAAACAAGAGTCCAGGGCCAGATGGCTTCCCAGGGGAATTCTACCAAACTTTTTTTTTTTTTTATGATTTTATTTATTTATTTGACAGAGAGAGACAGCGAGAGAGGGAACACAAGCAGGGGGAGTGGGAGAGGGAGAAGCAGGCTTCCTGCGGAGCAGGGAGCCTGATGCAGGGCTCGATCCCAGGACCCTGGGATCATGACCTGAGCCAAAGGCAGACGCTTAACGACTGAGCCACCCAGGCGCCCCTCTACCAAACTTTTAAAGAAGAAATAATACCTATTCTACTGAAGCTGTTTCAAAAAATAGAAATGGAAAGAAAACTTCCAAACTCATTCTATGAGGCCAACATTAACTTGATCCCAAAACCAGACAAATACCCCATTAAAAGGAGAATTACAGACCAATATCCCTGATGAACATGGATGCCAAAATACTCAACAAGATACTAACCAACAGGATCCAACAGTACATTAAAAGGATTGTTCACCACAGCCAAGTGGAATTTATTCCTGGGCTGCAAGGTGGTTCAGCATTTGCAAATCAATCAACCTGATACATCACATTAATAAAAGAAAGGACAAGAACCATATGAGCCTCTGAATGGATGCAGAAAAAACATTTGACAAAATACAGCATCCTTTCCTGATTAAAACTCTCCACAGTGTAGGGATAGAGGAAACATACATCAATATCATAAAAGCCATTTACAAAAAGCCCATAGGTAATATCATTCTCAATGAAGGAAAACTGAGCGCTTTTCCCCAAAGGTCAGGAATGTGACAGGGATGTCCACTTTTACCACTGTTGTTCAACATAGTACTAGAAATCCTGGCCTCAGAAATCAGACAACAAAAAGAAATAAAAGGCATCCAAATTGGCAAAGAAGTCAAACAGTCACTCTTTGCAGATGACATGAAACTCTATGTGGAAAACCCAAAAGACTCCACCCCAAAATTGCTAAATCTCATACAGGAATTCAGCAGCGTGGCAGAACATATAATGAATGCACAGAAGTCAGTTTCATTTCTATATACTAACAATAAGACTGAAGAAAGAGAAATTAAAGAATCGATTCCATTTACAGTTGCACCAAAAGCCATAAGATAACTAGGAGTAAACCTAACCAAAGAAGTAAAGGATCTGTATTCTGAAAACTACAGAACACTCATAAAAGAATTTGAGGCAGACACAAAGAGATGGAAAAACATTCCATGCTCATGGACTGGAAGAACAAATATTGTTAAAATGTCTATGCTGCCCAGAGCAATCTACACATTCAATGCAATTCCTATCAAAATACCATCAACTTTTTTTTCACAGAACTGGAACAAATAACCCTATAATTTGTATGGAACCAGAAAAGACCACAAATAGCCAAAGGAATGTTGAAAAAGAAAAACAAAATGGGTGGCATCACAATGCCAAAATTCAAGCTATGTTACAAAGCTGTACTCATCAAAACAGTATGGTGCTGGCACAAAAACAGATACATAGATCAATGGAACCCCAGAAATGGACTCTCAACTTTATGGTCAACTAATCTTCAACAAAGCAGGAAAGAATATCCAATGGAAAAATGACAGTCTCTTCAATAGAAGGTGCTGGGAAAATTGGACAGCCACATGCAAAAGAATGAAACTGGACCATTTTCTTACACCATACAGAAAAATAGACTCAAAATGGATGAAAGACCTAAATGTGAGACAGGAATCCATCAAAATCCTAGAGGAGAACACAGGCAGCAACCTCTGTGACCTCAGCCACAGCAACTTCTTGCTAGACACGTCTCCAAAGACAAGGGAAGCAAAGGCAAAAATGAACTATTGGGACTTCATCAAAATAAAAAGCTTTTGCACAGAAAAGGAAACAGTCAACCAAACTAAAAGGCAACCTATGGAATGGGAGAAGATATTAGCATGTGACATATCAGATAAAGTGTTAGTATCCAAGATCTATAAATAACTTATCAAATTCAACACACAAAAACAAAGAATCCAATCAAGAAATGGGCAGAAGACATGAACAGACACTTCTCTAAAGAAGACATACAAACGGCCAACAGACACATGAAAAAATGCTCTACATCACTTGCCATCAGGGTAATACAAATCAAAACTACAATGAGATATCACCTCACACCAGTTAGAATGGCAAAATTAACAAGGCAGGGAACAAGTGTTGGCAAGGATGTGGAGAAAGGGTAATCCTCTTATACTGTAGGTGGGAATGCAAGCCGGTACAGCCACTCTGGAAAACAGTATGGAAGTTCCTCAAGAATTTAAAAATTGAGCTACCCTAGGACCCAGCAATTGCACTACCAGGTATTTACCCCAAAGATACAGATGTAGTGAAAAGAAGGGGCACCTGCACCCCAATGTTCATAGCAGCAATGTCCACAATAGCCAAACATGGAAAGAGCTGAGATGTCCATCAACAGATGAATGGATAAAGAAGATGTGGTTCATATAAACAATGGAGTATTACTCAGCCATCAGAAAGGATGAAATCTTACCATTTACACTGATATGGATAGAACTGGACGGTATTGGGGCACATGAGTGGCTCAGTCATTAAGCATCTGCCTTCGGCTCAGGTCATGATTCCCAGGGTCTTAGGATCAAGCCCCGCATCGGACTCCCTGCTCAGCGGGGAATCTGCTTCTCCCTCTCCCACTCCCCCGGCTGTGTTCCCTCTCTTTGCTGTATCTCTCTTGCTGTATCTCTCGCTGTCAAATAAATAAAATCTTAAAAAACGAAACAAAAAAACTGGACGGTATTATGCTGAGCGAAATAAGTTAATCAGAGAAAGACAATTATATGGTTTCACTCATATGGTAGAATTTAAGAAACAAAACAGTGGATCATAGGATAAAGGAGGGATAAAATAAGATGAAATCAGAGAGGGAGACAAACCGTAAGAGACTCTTAACTATAGGAAATAAACTGAGGGTTGCTGGAGGGGAAGTAGATGGGGGCATGAGGTAACTGGGTGATGGGCATTAAGGAGGGCACGTGATGTGATGAGCACTGGGTATTTTTTTTAAAGATTTTATTTATTTGACACAGAGAGAGAGAGCACAAGCAGGGGGAGCAGCAGGCAGAAGAAGGAGTAGCAAGCTCCTCACTGAGCAGAGAGCTTGATGTGAGGCTGGATCCCAGGACCCCAGGATCATGACCTGAGATGAAGGCAGACGCTTAACCGACTGAGCCATCCAGGTGTCCCAACACTGGGTACTATATGCAATTAATGAATTACTGAACTCTATATCTTAAACTAATGATACACTATATGTTAACTAATTGAATTTAAATAAAATAAGTTAAAAAAAAGCCAAAAAAAATTAAGAAGATTTAAGGAATATATATATTTATATATATATGAGCTTTATTTATTTATTTATATATGAGCTTTAAATTTAGCTGAGCAGAGATACATAACCTAAATACAAAATGAAAGAAATATGAAGTCTTAATCTTATTATCAGAAAGGATTGAATTCAAGTCAGAAAGATATTAAATAAGACAACAAAGTATTTTATGTTACTAAGAATATTATAATCCACAATTGAAAAACAACTTCCATTCAACATCCCACAGGGAGAAAAAGCATCAAAATATAGAAAAGCAAAAACTATCAGAATAAAAAATGGGTAAGAATTGATTGCTAGTAGGAATCTTGGGCTGACCTGTCTTAGTCCATGACATCTCAAGAAGTAAAAAAAATATATATGTATTAATACAAAACACCTTAATAACAAAATTACTAAGGGAAACCTCATGGAGATATATCAAATCCTATTCCAAGGACATTTGAGTGTTTGTAATGGTTACAAAAATTTACAGAATGCCTTGATAAAATGCAAAAGGTAGAAAGATCAACAACTTAATCTGATCACAATATTTAAAATCTATGAAACACAAACTATTAGGGAAAAACAAACCCAGCACCACTGACAAATATCCTCTTTCTTAAACAAATTTTATGCTAAAGAGCAAACCAAGGTCAGAATTTCAAAATACCTAGAAAACAACAGTAGTGAAAGTACTATACACTCAAAATTATGGTATTCATCAAAAGCAGGGCTCATAGAAAAAAAAATTAAATATAGGGGGGAAAAAGGCAGGTAAGTAGAGGAGACAAAAGTAGAAATACACCAAGTAAGAAATGAAAAATATTCAGATATAAAAAGGAAATTAAATTTAAGAACATTATTTTGAACAACTATGCAAACGCTTTTGAAAATGTAAACATGGGGCACCTGGATGGCTTAGTCGTTAAGCATCTGCCTTCGGCTCAGGTCATGATCCCGGGGTCCTGGGATCGAGCCCCACATCGGGCTCCCTGCTCAGCGGGAAGTCTGCTTCTCCCTCTTCCACTCCCCCTGCTTGTGTTCCCTCTCTCACTGTCTCTCTCTGTCAAATAAATAAATAAAATCTTTAAAAAAAAAAAAGAAAATGTAAACAAAAATGGTGACATTCCAGAATACATAAATACTAAATTTTCCAATTAAAAATAGAGTGGAAAAAAAATGAGGGGACACCTGGGTGGCTCAGTTGGTTAAGTGTCCAACTCTTGGTTTGGGCTCAGGTCCTGAGTTCACGGTGGTGAGATCAATCCCCGAATCAGGCTCTGAGCTCAGCAGGAAGTCTGCTTGAGATCCTCTCTCTCCCTCTCCCCCTCCCCCCGCTTGTGCTCTCTCTCTTAAAAAAAAAAAAAGAGTGGATTTATTGAAATAAAAATTTTATGTTCCTTATAAAGAGACATAAAAATAATATTCCTAGGTATCTTATCGTTATTGGTGCAATTGTAAATGGATAAATTCCTTGATTTCTCTTTCAGCTGCTTCCTTATTGGTGTATATAAATGTAATAGATTTCTCTACCTCAATTTTGTATCCTGCGATGTTATTGAGTTACTGTATTGTACTCCTGAAACTAATATTACACTGTATGTTAACTAACTCAAATTCAAATAAAAACTTAAAAAACTATAAAACAAATAGGTAAAAAAAGATTCAAGTGTTTGTAGTTAGTGTAGAAGCATATGGGAAAGGATGTATGCTTAATGACTTGAAACTACACTGTGTGTAATGCATCTTTCAGATAACATCCTTTTCATGATTATATAAAAAATAATAACAAAGTAAATAAAAATAACACATAAAGGATGAGAGTTAAAGGATAGAGAAAGAAATACCATGCAGATACTAATCAAAAGAAAGCTAAAATAACTTTACTAGTATCAGACAAAATGCTTCAGGGCAAGACCTGTTACCCTCATTTCTTATGTAATTGTTCATCCCTAATGTGTGTGTCCTGTGTCCCCAGCTAGCCTTCTCGTCACCCTCGTGTCTGCCCAGTGTGTGGGCTACAGTACATGCTCTAGATGCCAACAGTCTTACACATCTCCAGGTACCAACTGTGTAGTATCAAATTCTTGCCTTTTATTCGAAGCTTCTGCATCTTCTGTGGGTATGAGTGAAAGCTGTCAGCGTAAGTGTCTGGCACACACTGCAGGAGAAGTAATTGCCCGTAAGGTCCATGTTAGTGTCCTCCTACAGAATGTCGGGGAAACTGTGGCCAGGAGTGACAGCTGGGATCCAGGCAGGAATGGGAAGAAAGAAAGGAAATTGTGGGAAAAAATGGGTGACTGGCATTAAGGAGGGCACGTGGTGTGATGAGCACTGGGTGTTACATACAGATAATGAATCATTGAACTCTGCATCTGAAACCAATGATGTACTATATGTTGGCTAATTGAATTAAAAAAAAAAAAGAAATGTGGATCCTAAATTTTCTCTAATACTCCTCCAGATCTCCTCCCACTTCATTTCTATCTCATGCCGCTACGGTCCTAACACAAGTTCCATGACAGTAAACTTTATAGAAATTCCAGTCATTCCATGGAACACCTTTCAACTTGAGTAGAAGAACTCTCTTGGAACTATCTTTTTTCTACCCTAGTCAAATTTCAATAATTTGGGAAAAAGAAAACAAAGGGCCACCTAAGTAGTTTTAAAAAAAAAGCCAGGCAGCTCTTACCTGCTTACTAGGTCACTGGGGTCCTGGAAAGGAAGAGAAAACAGACACATCATGGATAGAAGGATCCAGGAGCCGCCACATTTCCCTACTGTGTGTGCATCAGGGACTGGGTGCACAACAAAACCAGGCCAAGATTTATTCTGACAGGCCTAGACCTGGGCCGCCCCGCGGAGGGTATCCGTTTCTACCCACACATGCTCCCCCTCCGTTCCTCCATCTAAGTCCCAGTCTGTTCCATCCAGGGAACCTTCCCTGATCTATCAAGAGTTCCTTCAAGGTCTCAGCCTAGGTTGGAAAGCCTCAGCTCAGCTGGCCCCATCGTATCTATCTCATCCTCCCTGTAACATCCGCCCCGGAAATGTGGCTCCCTGAAGTCTGTGTGCTCGTCCTGTCTTCCACACAACCTGCACCCACCTTGTGACTACCATACTCATTTGTCTAATTCTCACCAGTGCACCTCACCACGGTTAGCTCCTCTTTTCTGTTAATCCAAATCTTTGCATTTTTTTCAAGGCCAACATTAAGCACCAAGCCTTCCCTCACTACACCTTGGTCTTTTCCAGACTTCCTGTGGCCTCCAGTCTGACCATAAGATTTAACACTTGATTATTTGTTGTAATTACAAATGTGCAGATTTTACTATCTCATTGTACAGGCTGTGCATGTTACTATCCCCTGCCCACTGAAATTTGGGACCTAATCCTATTGGTTGGCTGACTAAGGCTTATCAACGACCTCAATAAATGAGAATAAGACTTTTCTCTTTCGCTTTTTTAAAAAGATTTTATTTATTTGTCAGAGAGAGAACAAGCGGGGGGAGCAGAAGGCAAAGAAGCAGCTCCCCCCGATCAGGGAGCCCAATAGGGGACTCGATCCCGGGACCCTGGGATCATGACCTGAGCCGAAGGCAGATGCTCAACTGACTGAGCCACCCAGGCATTCCAAAGCTTTTCTCTCTTGACTCCTGGTCCAAATCTCGTGCTAATGGAGGGGCTACACTGCCGCTTAGAGCAAGAGGATTTGGATATAGTTTAGTTGGTTCCTCACCTGCAAAAGCTCAACTGCTGGCTGCTAAGCCTTTTTTTCCAACTCAGAAATCAGGGTCCCAAGTCGGAAGACTTCCTCAGAGCCCTTGGTGACATGGCTGTTCCTCCCTTCAGCAAGCTCTTGCTCGATCCCTTCCAGCAGCTCCAACAGGCACTGCTTTCTTTCTCTCAAGAACTGGTGGCCCTGCCTGTGGTTCTGGAATTTTGTCTACAGGAAAAGCAGAAAGAGAAAGGGGCTTCTTCTGAGAGTCTCGGAGGCAACAGGACGTGTGTGAGATCTTCTGGGGAGGAGTTCACAACAGGGATCCCTTGGGTCACCCTCCTCCCCTCTCCTCAATACCCCCCACTCTGCCACCCACACATGTCAGAGACTTTGCTCACCAGCAGGGCCTCAAGCTCATCTTCTCCTGTAGACTGAAATTTCTCAATCCTATCCCTGTCTCCCTTCAGAATCTTCAGTTGGTTTAAAATTTTACCCTGTGGAATTAACAGGGATATGGTCAAGGTGAACATGAAAATGCCCTCACTATGAAAAGAGAGGTTCAAAGTGATTCCAGTGTGAAACCGACACGCTTGACCTTTAGTAGCATAATAATTGTCATGTATAATAGTTTCCATTCTAGTTAACAAGAAACAAAGTCAATGCTATGCTAGTTTAGAATGGTTTCTAAGAACTGAGATACAAGTTTATTATCATTAATACTAAAATGTATGGTGTAGTTCTTATTTATATTTATAATCTCTTTCCATCAGAAATATAATTTATATTTTAATTAATAACTTAGAAATAAAAGAGAAAATCAAAACAAAAAATGAAGGAAAGCATATATAATAAATCCAAATTGAGAAAATGACTAAGTTGGTTTTAAGATTTCTGTCAGTCAAGGAGAAAAGAGAAACAATTAATTGCTTAATTCTTCCTTAGCAGATGGAAGGAAACATACTAGCACCTCAGAGGAAATAATATCTTCCCTGAGATTAAGCTCTGAAGGAAATTTATACAGGACAAAATATCCTCAGAACTTTTTTGACAGCTATGTGCTAGAGTACACACAGTTTGAAGCTGGATGCCAGGCAGCTGTCAAGAGTGCTGGAGTCCTACGCTGCTAGCGGAGACCTGTTCCGAATGCCTCGGAAGACAGACAATCACGGCAACAGGACAGACTATTATAAAAAGATATGGGAACAAACCAGTTCTACTACCAAAATTCGAAGGGTAACGCTTTACCAAGAACTTCCACCTCACACTTGTTGGGATGGCTACTATTTAAAAAACAAGAGATAACAAGTCTTGATGACAATATGAAGAAGAGAACTCCTGATGGACATGTTGCCTGATGTGGCCATCATGGAAAACATTGCAGATGTGCCTTAAACAGTTAAAAATAGAACTACCAAATGATCCAGCAATCCTACTTAAAAATATTTACCCAAAGGAATTGAAGTCAGGATCTCAAAAGGATATGTGCACTCCTCTGTTCATTACAGCATTACCCAACTGCCCATCAACAGATGAATGGATAAAAAAAATGTGGTATTTACAATCAATGGAATATTCCTCAGCCTTACAAAAGAAGGAAATCCTGCAGGACATTATGCTAGGTGAAATAAGCCAGACACCAAAAGAAATACTGCATAATCTTACTTGTATGTGGAATCTAAAATAGTCAAACTCATAGAAGCAGAGAGGACAATGGTGGTTGCCCACAGATGGAGGGGAGGGAAACGGGGACATGGTGGTCAAAGGATTCATAGTTTCAGTTATGCGAGATAAATAAGTTCTGGAGATACTTTATGCGGCATAGTACCTACAGCTAACAATACTGTATTGTATACTTAAAACTTGCTAAGAGGATTGATCGTACCTTATATGAAGTGTTCTTACTATGCACACACACACATATAATGATAAGAGGGTGGGAGGAAACTTTGGGAGGTCAGGGATGGGTCTCTGGCCTTGATGATAGTGATGGTTTCACAGGAGTGTACTTACCTCCAAACTCAGTGACATGTCTACATTAAACATGTCAATCATACTTCAATATAATGTTTTACAAAAAAAAAAGAATTTGGACCTTGTCCTGAAGGCACTGTAGTAAAACGTTTCTGGCTATGAGGATGAAGCTAGGGCCCAGCAGATTTCTTACCCGATAAGGCTGTGCAGCCTTCTCCAGGAGAACAGCAGGATGATGCCTGTGCTCCCAGACCTTCCAGCACATCACACACAGTATTTGCTGGTCATCCTTGCGGTAATAATGGAGCTTCTCCAAATGTAGCCCACACAGCTTCTCTGCATTTTGCTCAAGTGGTCTGTCCTCTCTGGGTGGTCTCTCCTCATCTACCTTCATCCTCCAGATGTTTTCCACTAGGCTGGCCATCTGCCACACATGGTGAATATTCTCTTTCTTAAAGATGGCCTTGCAGAGAGAACAATGCAATGGCTGCCTAGTAGATTCACATGCCCAAATGATGCAGTGATAGCAGAAGACAGGACCACAGTTGATGGCTACAGGTCTCTCAAGTAGTCGAGGCAGATAGAGCAGAGCACCTCACCCTCCAGCTCTCTCAGAGGGGAGGCAGCAGCCATGACAGCAGGGCCCAGACCCTGCACAGAGCTCCTTCTCAAGGCAAGCAATCACCTTCTAAGAAGACATGAAGGACAAAAGAAATTGTGAGTGTAATCAACATCAAGAGAGAACCTGTAGAAAAGTTTTTATGTTTAGTCTGTCCCCAACATGTATTTAAGTGGGGTATTCTAGAAGACTGTGGGGAAGTAAATCCCCAGTGAAGTCTAAGGAATTTGCTTCACTCTTAGTAGATAAGCTCAGTAAAAAATATTTGCTGTAAATAATTCAATAGTAGAGAATAAGAACTATAAAAATGTAGGGCTGTATCTCAAAACTCATTGAGCACATGAAAGTTAGATTATTAGAAGGCACTAGGTCTGTTATTCATATCCTGCCTAGGAAATCTCATCATCATGGTTTAAACTAATGGTTTTCAACCATGTTTTGAAACATAAGAAATACATTCACATCCCAATTTAAAATACTTGCATATGCACCCACACACATACACACACACAAATGTAAGTCTTGATAAATACATTTATTCTTTATTATATATAATACATTCTGATTTTTTATTAGTCATTTTTTCATGCTTTGATATGTTTCATTGGAGCAAAATCTCAACAAAGGGTTGCTTTTTACTTATAGAATTTGTGTGGGGACTATCCAAACCACTTGGACCCAAGTGAGAATAACCACTCAGCCTGTTTAAATATTTTTAGCTAGCATACAAAAAAGTTTCACATTTATAAAAATCCCACTATGGTAAATGACAAACTCATCCCTTAATTAAATATAAAAACAGCTTCAAAAATACACAATTTAGACTGGCTTAATTTTGAAATGTAATCCAATAAGACTAAAAACTAAACATTTCAGGTCCTGTACCAAGTAATAAAATATTCAAAGGCCTTCAGGATCCTTTGACTGATTTACATCAATAAAAGAACCTATTTTTGATGTGGTAAAAGAAACGTGTTCATCTCCAGTTCCAATCCCCAGCTGCTGTCAGCCAACCCTTTTGGCTCTTCCGTCATGCTCTTGTGTACATCAGCCTCTTTCTGATCATGACCTCGTCTTTGCAATTGCTAAACCTGGAAGTATTTTCAGCACCTTGGAGACAGTCTTTGAGATGCTAGTCCACTGTCTTCCCAGTATTGGCCTCTGAAGTAAATTCCTTTCTCCTTTCACCACCACTCAGTTGTCTGCCTTTTGTCAGTGATGAGCCGCTGGGAACCCCAGAGCCAGGTGCTCTTGGAGCCCTGCAAGCCGGCTACAACTTCAACTGCTACCATCTCAAGGAAACTTTCCCTGACTCCTACACCATTGCACTCTTGGAGCTACCTCTTCAGAGCAGGTCTTGTTCGTGTTCCTAGACACGTGGCCTTATATATACTGCCTGAATGAATACAAGGGTTGAATGCGGAGTCTGAAAGTTACTGGTCCTGGAAGATTTTAAGCATCTATTGGACCACCTCATGGTGGGATATTCTTTAAAATGTTCAAGTATCGGGGAGCTTGGGTGGCTCAGTCAGTTGGGCGTGTGACTCTTGATTTTGGCTCAGGTCATGATCTCAGGGTTGTGAGATTGAGCCTGAGTCAGGCTCGGTGCTCAGCGGAGAGTCTGCTTGAGATTCTCTCTCTCTCCCTCTCCCTTTGCCCCTCCCCCTCTAAATAAAATAAAATAAAATGAAATAAAATGCTCAAGTATGATGTCAAGTAAACTAGATAGCCTTTAAGGTCTTTTCCAGTGCACTGACTATAGGATTCTGATTACTATACGTTGAAGTTTTCAGTATCATCCAACCAAAACTCGAACTCCAGAAACTCGTGTCCAAACTTGTCCTTTTGCCCTATGTAGTAGCACTGATACAAATCGCTGGCCATGGCCATTTTTGTCCCCACAAACCCCACTGAAGGCCCAGCCAACATGCCATCAGCTGCCTTATTACACCCAACTTTTCAATGCTGGCCATAACCCACAAAATTGGTGTCATGATACAAGGTATTGCAACATACACTTTGAAAAACACTGATTTAAACTACAACAACTCTATCACTAACCCCGAACTCTACCCAGAAATGCAACTCTAGGGAGTTACAAAGGCCTACTGTATGACCACCTGAAGGTACTGAAAAAGATGTACCATATAAACACTAACCAAAAGAAAGCTGGAGTAGCTACATTAGTATCAGATAAACTAGATTTCAGAACAAGATATACTGTAAGAGAAAAAGAGAATTATTACATAATGATAAAGTGGTCAATTTTCTTTCCTTTTTTAAAGATTTTATTTATTTATTTATTTATTTAATTGACAGAGAGAGAGGGACAGGGTGAGGGGGAACACAAGCAGGGGGAGTGGGAGAAGGAGAAGCAGACTTCCGGCTGAGCAGGGAGCCTGATGCGGGGCTCAATCTCAAGACCCCAGGATCATGACCTGAGCCAAAGGCAGTCGCTTAACTGACTGAGCCACCCAGGCACCCCGAAGTGGTCAATTTTCTAAGACCCTTTCCAAATAAGCGTGCATCAGAGCTGCAAAACACATAGAGCAAAAAACCCCACAGAACTGACATGAGAAACAGACAAACCCACAATGATGTTGGACACTTTGACCCCTCAAAAATTGAAAAAAAAAAAAAAAGACAGACTGCCAGTAAGGATAAAGAAGACCTGAAAAACTGTCAGCTAACTTGACCTAGTGAGATTTACAAAATACTCTTCCCAACAAAAGCAGAATACACATTCTTTTCAAGTGCATATGGAATATTTATACAAAGGGACCATATTCTAAGCCATAAAACAAACCTTAACCAATGTAAAAGAACTGACATTGTATAAAGTATGTTCTTGGAACATAATGGAATTAAATTAGAAATAGATAATTGAAAAATATTGGAAAATCTCCAAACATTTGGAAATTAAACAACACACTTTTAAGATTTATTTATTTATTTGAGAGAGAACACAAACAGGAGGGGCAGGGAGGGAGAGAGAATCTCAAGCAGACTCCACACTGAGCACTGAGCCCAACATGGGGCTCGATTTCAGCACCCTGAGGTCATGACTTGAGCCAAAACCAAGGGCCAGACACTTAATCAACTGTGCCACCAGGTGCCCTGAAACAACACACTTTTAAATAAACCATGAGTTAACAAGATAAACACGAGGTCACTGGTTGTGATGAGCACTGGGTGTTATATGCAACTAATGATTCATTGAACACTACATCAAAAACTGATGATGTACTATACAGTGGCTAACTGAACATAATAAAAAAAAGAAAGGGGGGGAAATAAATAAATACTGGTGGGAAAAAAAAGAAAAACATGAGGGAAATTAGAAAGAATTTTGAAGTGAAGGTAAATAAAAACATATAAACATTTGTGAAATGCAATTAAAGCATGTTTATATTAGATAAAGAATGTCCTCTAATCAATTATTGAAGATTTCACTTGGGGAAATGGAAAAAAGAAAAGCAAATGAAACCCAAAACAAGTAAAAGGGAAATATACAGATAAAAACTGAGATCTAAAGCAATCTTAAAATTTGTATGGAATCACAGAAGACCCCAAATAGCCAAAGCAATCTTGAAAAAGAAAACCAAAGCTAGGGGCATCACAATACCTGACTTCAACCTCTACTACAAAGTGGTGATCATCAAGACAGTATGGTCCTGGCACAAAAACAGACACATAGATCAATGGAACAGAATAGAGAGCCCAGAAATGGACCTTCAACTCTATGGTCAACTAATCTTTGACAAAGCAGGAAAGAATGTTCAATGGAAAAAAGACAGTCTCTTTAACAAATGGTGTTGGGAAAATTGGACAGCCACATGCAGAATAAAGAAACTGGACCATTTTCTTACAACATATACAAAGATAAACTCAAAATGGATGAAAGACCTCAATGTGATGCAGGAATCCATCAAAATCCTAGAGGAGAACACAGGCAGCAACCTCTGTGACCTTGGCTGCTGCAAATTCTTGCTAGACACGTCTCCAAATACAAGGGAAGCAAAGGCAAAAATAAACTAGTGGGACTTCCTCAAGATAAAAGGCTTCTGCACAGCAAAGGAAACAATCAACAAAACTACAAGGCAGACTACAGAATGGGAGAAGATTCTGCATTGATCTCAACCAAGTGATATCCACAAACAACAATGACAACAAACATTATAGCTAACACCATACTTAATGATGAAAGACTAAATCATTTTCCCCCTGAAGTAAAGAAAAGGGCAAAGATGTCCATTGTTATCACTCTTTTTCAGCCTCAAATTAGACATCATAGCTAGTGCAAGGAGGCAAGAAAAATAGTCCTACAGGTTGGAAATAAATAGTACTGTCTTATTCATATGTAACATGATTGTCTACACAGAAAATGCTGACAGTGATATTAGCATCATGGTGGCATAAAACACCCTAGTTCTCCCCCCTCCCCCATTTCAACAACAATTCAGAATCCTTCTATGAGTAAAAGTGCCTCTTTGGGAGTTGGATCCAATAACAAATTCTAAGGGACCCAGGAGGAGCCTTGCCCATGTGTGCATTGGGTAATAGGCAGACAGACCTTCACGTGGGTTCTGGAACTGGCAGGAGCCTGTGAACCCCTCCAGCCGCTCTCAGCTGTGGTCTGGGAGCACCTGGATAGCATTGACTTGAACAGACACCTACAGATGAGAGAGATTTTATGGAAGTCCAGGTTTCCAGAGGAGAAATTCCAGGACTCCACTGGAGCTACACACACACACACACACACACACACACACACACAGGCTTGGACATACAGGAGTGGGTAAGAAGAACAGCGTGACTTTGCCAGGATGACCCCTCCCAAGGTGGCAGAACTTAGAGCTAAACTAGCCAGCCAACTGTCTCTCCCATGGAGAAGGAAGAGCAGTGGGACAGTGCAGAGCTTCTCTAGTTGTGCAGGATGATGCTAAAGAAACTTATTCCCCTCCTGCAGTATCCAGAATGTTAGATCAGGAGCTCCATGCCTAGGTAGGTAGGAGATGGGAGAAAGGCAGCTAAGAACATCAGAAGGCATTAAAGGGATTCAGTTCTTGTGACTGTATCCTAGACTCCCATGGGAATCCTGGCTACAAATCTCTGGGAAAACTTCACCTGAAGATCCCCCACACTAGCCTGTGGGCTCCCCCAATGTCCTAAGCACTGAACCTACGCCTCGTCCCACTCAGCAGCCAGCTCTTGTGCACACTCCTGAGGGCTGCAACAAGAGTGAGTTCACATAGACAAAGAGCACACACAGAAAATAGGCCAGGCAAGGGAGAAACCACAAACTTGAGCTGCTGGGCCATCTCTGGGAAAATAAAAGAAAGGTTATCAGCAGCTCGCCTGGTATATTGTAGGATCAAGAGAACATATGCAAGCTTAAAAATTCTGCCACAAATGGAAGCAAGAAGTGTGAAGCAGGTGTATCCATACAAGGTCAGAGAAAGCCATAGAATCTACAGCAGGATTGTAGAAAGGTATCACACACTCACTCACCTGAAGGCAGGTAATAAAGACTGGGGGAAGTCACTGCCACTTCAAGTGCAAAAAACAGCAACACAAACTACAAGGAACATGAAAAATCAAGGAAAGATTACAGCACCAAAAGTTCACAATAATCCTCAAGTAACTAGAACCAAAGACATGGATCTGCAATTTATCTGATAAAAAAAAATTCAAAACAGCTCCTTTATGGAAACTCAATGAGTTATAAGAAAACATAGAAAGATAGTTCAATGAAATCAGAAAAACAATAAACAAAAATAAAAAATTTAACAAAAATATAAATCATTAAAAAGAACCAAGTAGAAATTCTGCAGCTGAAGAATTCAATGAATGAAATGAAAAATGTAATAGAGAGCATCAATAGGAGAGCAGATCAAACAGAAGAAAGGATCAGTGAGTTAGAGGATAGGAACTTTGAAATAAACCAGTCAGAGGAGAAAAACAACAATAAAAATTTAAAAGAGTAAAGAACTGGGTGTTATATGCAACTGACAAATCACTAAATTCTACCCCTGAAACTAATACTACACTATATGTTAATTAAGTTGAATTTACATAAAAACTTAAAAAAAGAAAACAGAAGAGTGAAGAAAGCCTATCTGATCTATTGGACACCATCAGAAACAAAACAAAATCTGAATCATTGGAATTCTAGAAGATGCGGAAGAAGGGGAAGAAACCCTCTTTGAAGAAGTAATGGCTGAGAACTTCCCAAACCTGGGAGAGAGCTGGACATTCAAGGTCATGAAGCTAATAGATCACCCCATTATTTCAATCCAAAATGATCTCCAAAACATATTATAATAAAAGTTCCAAATATATAAGACAAAGAGAGATCCTAAAAGCAGCAAGAGAAAAATAGATTGTAAACTACAAAAAAAAAAAAAAAAGCTCCCATTGGGCTATCAGCAGATTTCTCAGTAGAAACCCTACATGTCAGGAGAGAATGGGACGATACATTCAAAGTGCTGAAAGAAAAAATTTGCCAGTCAATACTCTGTCCAGCAAGTCTCTTTTATTAAGGAGAAATAAAGACTCCCAGACAAACAAAAACGGGGAAAGTTCCTTACCACTAGACTTGTGGTAAGGAACCTTGTAAGAAATGTTGAAAGAAAACATACAAATATACACCACACACTGGGTGGCTCAGTTGGTTAAGCGACGGCCTTCGGCTCAGGTCATGATCCTGGAGTCCCGGGATCCAGTCCCGCATCGGGCTCCCTGCTCAGCAGGGAGTCTGCTTCTCCCTCTGACCCTCCCCCCTCTCATGCTATCTCTCTCTCATTTTCTCTCTCAAATAAATAAATAAAATCTTTAAAAATATATATATATATACACACCACACACTGATAGAGGTAAATATATAGATAAATTCAGAAAACTCTAATACTGGTGGTGTGTTAACCATTTATCTAGTATAAAGGTTAAAGGACAACTGCATTAAAAATAACTATAGCTATTATAATCTGTTAATGAATACAAAATATAAAAAGAGGTACATTTTGACATTAAAAAAACAGACAGGGAAGGAGTAAAAATGTAGAGTTTTTGTATGTGAGTGAATGAGTATAGGTCAGTTGCTATCGGCATAAAATAGACCACTATCTATAAGTTGTTTTCTGTAAGCCTCATACTAACCACAAGGCAAAAAGAACCTGTAGTAGATTCACAAAAGAGAAAGAGAAGTGGATCAGAGCATCGCAGCATGGAAATCACCAATTCACAAAGAAGGGCAGCAAGAGAGGAAGCAAGGAGCAAGGGAGCTACAAAACAGCCAGAACGCAATTAAAATGACAGTAGGGAGTCCTTACGTATCAATTATTACTCTGAATATAAATGTATTGAGTTCTCCACTTAAAAGACACTGAGGGACTGGATGGACTTTTTTAAAAAGACCCAACTAAATACCCCTACAAGAGATTCACTTAAACTTTAAGGACACACATGGGCTCAAAGTAAAGGGATATAGAAAGATATTCAATTCAAGTAGAAACAAACTGAGGGTTACAGAAGGGAGGGGGTGGGGGCGTAATTGGGTGATATCATTAAGGAGGGCACCTGTGGTGATGAGCACCAGGTGTTATACACAACTAATGAATCATTGAGCACAACAACAAAAAGACCCTTACGACATACTATACGTTGGCTAACTGAACATAATAATAATAAAAAAGAAACAAAAGACAGCGGGGATACTTTTACTCACAACAGAAAAAAAAAATAGACTTTAAGCTAAACATGGTAACAATAGACAAAGAAGGTCAATATATAATGATAAAGGGGTTAAATCATCAAGAGGATGTTACAATTATAAATATATACACACCCAACATCAGAGCATCTAAAAGTATCAAGCAAATACTAACAGATCTGAAGGGAGAAATAGACGATACAATAATGGTAGGGGACTTCAATACCCCACTTCAAGCAATGAGTCTACCCACACATTGGATTTGAACCATACTTTAGACCAAATGAACCTAAGAACATTCTATCCAACAGCAGAACACACATTTGCTGAGTCACCATGCTGCACATTACATCTCCAGAACTTATTTACCGTATAACTGAAAGTTTGCATGTTTCGACCAGCTCCCACCCCTCATCTTGGCAACTACGAATCTGCTCTCTCTATCTATGAGTTCGGGTTTTTCAGATTCCGCAAACAATTAAAACTAGAACTGCCATGTGTGCCAGCAATCCCACTTGGGGTGACAGATCCAAAGGGCAGGAAAATGGGCTCTCAAAGAGCTAACCTGCAGGCCCAAGTTTACCGCAGCATTATTAACACTAGACAAGACATGAAAACAACCTAAGTGTCTATGGATGAATAGGTAAAGAAAATGTAAATTCAGGATTCAGGAAAAGATGGCGGAGGAGTAGGGGACCCTATTCCAACCGGTCCCCGGAATTGAGCTGGATATCTACCAGACCACTCTGAGCACCCACGAAACCAGCCTGAGAGGTAAGAAGATCTGGATCTCTACAAAGAGAATATCGCAGGCGGTTGGTTCCAAGGTACGAAGCCGGGAGCCGTGATTCTGTGGGCAGATATCAGAGGATAAATGGCAGCGGGAGGGAGCCTGGCCATGGGGATCCTACACCGCCGGTGAGCGACAGCCTCCTGCGCTGGGGACGGGGCACAGACTCGCAGACCGTTAGCGGCGGGGAAACGACTCTAGGGCAGCCCCCGGGGCGGGAACCCCGAGCAGTGGGGCTGCGCGTGCGAACTGGGAGCGGCTGGCGGTTTTAGAAGCACAAGGGCAGAGACGTGCCCCGACCTGGAGGCAGGACTGGGGGCGCTGCGGAGGGGCGCACAACCCAGGACGCTGCAGTTTATAGCAGAACGGACAGAAACGGAGAGAGTGTGGCCTGGAGAGCTCACTGAAGAACAGACTGCGATCTCTCTGCTCTCCGGGTTGGAAACGATCTCTTCTGCTCTGACTCTTGGACGCAGAAAGCCGCCAGGGAAAGCCGCCAGAGAACAAAAGCCCCCCCAAAACCGGTTTTCACTGAGCCCATCCCCCATCACAGGTGAAATAAGTCAATCGGAGAAAGTCAATTACCACATGGTTTCACTTATTTGTGGAACATAAGGAATAGCATGGAGGACATTAGGAGAAGGAAGGGAAAAATGAAGGGGGGGGGAATCGGAGGGGGAGACGAACATGAGAGACTATGGTCTCTGAGAAACAATCTGAGGGTTCTAGAGGGGAGGGGGGAGGGGGGATTGGTTAGCCTGCTGATGGGTATTAAGGAGGGCACGTACTGCATGGAGCACTGGGTGTTATACGAAAACAATGGATCATGGATCACTACATCAAAAACTAACGATGTACTGTATGGTGACTAACATAATAAAATAAAATAAAATTTTAAAAATGTATATTCGTACATTGGAATAGTATTCAGCCATGACCTGGAAGGGCCTTGAGGGCATTATGATGAGTGACATAAGTCAGACAGAAGAGACAAATACTGTGTGATAACATTTATATGTGGTACCTAAGAAAGCCAAACTCTGAAAGAGAGGCTAGAATGGTGGTTGCTGGGGGCTGGAGGGAGGGGAATATGGGATTTGTTGGTCAAAGGGTGCAAACCTCCAGTTAGAAGATGAATAAGTTCTGGGGATCTAAAGCACAGCATTGTGATTATAGTTAACAGTACTGTATTGTATACTTAAAAATTACTAAAAGTAGGTATTAATGTTCTCACCACAAAAAAGTGGTATAACGTAGGTGTTAGTGCAATGTGATGTGATTAAGCTGTTAGCTAATGCAAAGCTGGTAATCATATTGTAATATATAAATGTATAAAATCAACATGTTGTACACCGTAAACTTACACAGTGTGATATGCCCACTGTATCTTGATAAAGCTGGGGGAAATGAGAAAATGCCAAAGATTCTACAAAAAGTAAACAGAATAATAAAGGAGTTTATATGGAAAATCAATTTTATTTCAATAAATACAAATAAAGAACTGGAAATTGAAATTTAAAATAAAAATAGTATCATTTAAAATAATAACATAAATCATGAGATACTAAGGCATAAACCTTAGAAAATACCTGTAAGATCTCTATCTTATAAACTAAAAAGATGACAAAAGAAATCAAAGAACATCTCAATAAATGGTGGAGTGTACTCTTATTTATGGAGTGCAAGACTCAGTATTTTTATGATGTCAATTCTCCCCAAACTGATCTATTGATTAAATGAAATTCCTATCAAAATTCCAGCAGGATTTTTTTTTTTAAAGACTTTCTTATTTATTCATTCCAGACACAGAAATACAGAGAAAGAGAGAGAACATGAGTAGGGGGAGAAGCAGAGGGAGGGGGAGAAGCAGGCCCCCCGCCGAGCAGGGAGCCCAATGCGGGATTTGATCCCAGGACCCTGGGATCATGACCTGAGCCGGAGGCAGATGCTTAACCATCTGAGTCACCTAGGTGCCCCCCAGCAGGACTTTTTGTAAATATTGAAAGGCTGATTCTGAAATTTTTATGGAAGTCAGAGAAAGTATAATTGCCAAAACAATTTTGAAAAAGAACAGTCAGAGGACTCACACTACTTGTTTTCCAGACTCCTTCTAAGGGTATAGAATTTAAGGCAGGTGGTATTATAGAATGGGCATGTATATAGATCAACAGAACAGAAGAGAGTCCAGAAACAGACCCCCACATTTGTATGATCTATCAATTTTGGACAAAAGACTCAGTAGAAAAAGGGTAATCTTTTCAATAAATGATGCAGGATCAACTGGATATTACATGCAAAAAAATAAATAAATAAACCTTGACTCATTTCTCACATCACGTACAAAAATTGTCACAAGATGAATCACAGACCTAAAGGAAAACCTAAAATGACTAAACTCCTAAGAAAAAACAAATTAGAGTCTTTGTGTCCTTCGGTTGGGCAAAGACACCTAGATATGATGCCAAAACCACAATCCTCACACTAAAAAATTAACAGTTTGGACCTTATCAAATGTAACAACTTTTGCTTTTTTAAAGATTGAGATATTAAAAATTCAAGGCACAGAGTGTGAGAAAACATTTGCAAATCATTTATCTGATACAGGACTTTTTAAAAGATTTTATCTATTTATTTGTGAGAGAGTGGGTGAGAGCATGAAAAAGAGGAAGGGCAGAGGAAGAGGGAGAAGCAGACTCCCGGCTGAGCAAGAAGCCCAATGCAGGGCTCCATCCCAGGACCCTGGGATCATGACCTGAGCTGAAGGCAGACGCTTAACCAACTGAACCACCCAGGTGCCTGATAAAGGACTTTTATCCAGAATATTTAATAGCCCAATAAAAATATGGTTAACAATTTAAGAAAAAAAATTCACCAAAGAATACACGCACACATACACACACACACATATAACAGGTGGCAAGAAATCACATGAAAAGATGCTAAACATCATTGACTCTAGGAACGTATAAATGAGATACACAATATACAATGAGATTTCACTGCATCTATTAAAATGGCTAACATGAGGGCACCTGGGTGACTCAGTTGGTTAAGCAACTGCCTTCGGCTCAGGTCATGATCCCAGAGTCCCGGGATTGAGTCCCGCATCGGGCTCCCTGCTCAGCAGGGAGTCTGCTTCTCCCTCTGACCCTCCCCCCTCTCATGCTCTCTCTCTATCTCATTCTCTCTCAAATAAATAAATAAAATCTTTAAAAAATAAAAAAATAAATAAAAAAAATAAAATGGCTAACATGAACAAACAAAAAACTGAAAATCGAGGGCTGATGAGGATGTGGAGCAACTGGAACTCTCACAGATTGCAAACAAGAATGCAAAATGAGGGGCGCCTGGGTGGCTCAGTCATTAAGGTCTGCCTTCAGCTCAGGTCATGATCCCGGGGTCCTGGGATCGAGTCCCACATGGGGCTCCCTGCTCAGCGGGGAGTCTGCTTCTCCCTCTCCCTCTGCCTCTCCCTCTGCTTGTGCTCGCGCTCTCTCTCTGTCAAATAAATAAAATCTTTTAAAAAATTAAATAATTTAAAAGAAGAATGCAAAATGGTACCACCACTCTGGAAAACAGCTGGGCGGTTCTTGTGGAGTCAAACAGACACCTCTGGAGCCAGCAATCCCAGTCCTAGGTATTAATCCAGTGACATGAATACTTACATTCATACAAATGTTTCTAGCAGGCATACCCCTTCAGCTGAGGAATGGGGAAACAGATTGTGCTCTGTCCATGCAGTGAAATACGACAATCGAAAAGCTACTGATACGTTCAATGACATGCATGATGCCAAGTAAAACAAGCCAAACTCAAAATTTTATGATTCCAATTATAAGAGAATCTTGCAAAGACAAAAACAGTGGGGAGGAAAATAGCAACTGTTGCCCCAGGCCAGGATCACATGGGAACTTGGGGCGATGATCGATCGGTTCTATACGTTCACTGTGCTGGTAGTTATAGGACAAGAGACATCCATCTATCAAAACTCACAGTACTGTATGCGAATTATATGTTAACTAAAAATGGGGAGAAAACAGACATACAACTCAGCATTCCACTGTCTCCCATAGCACCAGCTACAAAACCCTATCACATTAATTTATCTACCCACATGTCTCAGTTGAGATTCTTAAAAAGGAGAATGTTGTCTTTATTTGCTCTTATCCCTAGTCCCTAGGTGTTTGCAAAACCGCCCTGAATAATCTTGGAAAAGTACCCCGGAATCTTCAAGTTCCTCATTTGTAACGGGATTAAAAAATGTTTCTTTTTGTGCCCAGTAATGTCCTTTGCATACTGCCATCCTCCCAACATCCCGGGAAGACAGGTGTGATCTCCATTTATTACAAGAGGAAACTGAGTCACGGTCAGTGAGGGCAGAGGCCAGGTCTGGACCTGGGCTGCCCTTCTCCACAGCCACCTTCCAGCCCTGGATGAACCAGCTAGCGAACAGGCCGAGGTTCAGGGCGCGGCGGAGGGAGGCGCCAGTCCGGTCCCCCGGCTGGCAGGCCTCAACACTTTCAGGCCACAGGAACTTCAGCGGCTCTTTGGAAGTTGTAATTGTCAAGCTCAACTTGGTCTGCATTGTTTAAAACAGTTTTTAAACTGTGCATGGCTAAACTTTAAAAGTTCGGTTTGAAAAAAAACAGTTGGATTCAAAATGACATCAGATGTCACATATGTTTCTGTCGCCTGGCGTGTCCTTCGTCCGCTGATTTGTGCAGTAGAGCTCGGGACTCTTCGTGTTCACCCAGAGCAAGGCCAGGGGCGCTGCTGGGCGCGGGGGAGGGGGTTCTCAGCCTCAGTCGGCCTTAATCCAGCCATGGAGCCCCCAGTTCCACCACCATGCCCACTACAGTGGGGTGAGCATGATCCGCACACCCCAAGCCATGGAAAGGATTCAGTGACATCAGGTAAACACAGGAAACCACTTTGCAAAGCAAAATGCCCTGTAGAAAGTTGGCTATTATTTCCACGCCACAGCAGAGCCAGTATTTCGATTATTTCACAGGGAGCCCTGCGCCGACCCGCCTACTTCTCTGTGGGGTCCCTGCGCACCGCTGGTCGCAGACCCTGACCCACCGGTCCGCGGCCCCTCGGGCTCGGCCCCACCCTCAGCTGGGCGGGGCCTCCCGGGGAGCCCCTACGACTGGCCCGGGTCCCCACCCCGCCCCTGCCCCGCCTCCAGGCCCCCGGGCCGCTCAGTCCCGCCCCGTCCGCCCGGCCCCCCAAGGCCTGCAGCGGCTCCGGCTGCGCCTCGCGCCCAGGGCGCCTGGGGAAGGAAAGGTCCCGCGGCGCCAGGGGGACTAGTGGGCGAAGGATGCTCCCCAAATACTTTCTGTCTGTACCGTGTTGAGCTGCTCAACAGTCCCGCGAGGCAGGGCGCGCGTTCCGCACATCAGCCAAGGCAGTGAGGCAGCTGACTCCAGCCCTCGCTCGGAACGAGTCCCCGCGGCCCCCGCTGGGCCCTCCGGTTGCCTGGCAGGGGCACCTGCTGGGGCGGCCTCCCGCTGCCAGGACCAAAGGTGGATTTCACCCCGGGACGGGAGTGCTTATCCGGAGTCAGGAGCTCCTGACGTTCGCCTCATTCAGTTGCTCCTGCCCTTTTGAACCCCCACCCCACTCCCGCGTTTTGGAAGGTCGTGGACTGTTAGAGCCCACCTCCCAAATGGTGGGACAAACCAACTCTAATCGGCATCCAAGGTGGGAGGGCCCAGAGGAAATGCACTGAGGACTGCTGGGGCACTGGGACCTGAGGTCCAGCTTGTCCTACAACAGACTGAGAGGTTATCTGGAGCAAACCTTATTTTTTAGCAGAAAGGAAGGATCGGGAGAGCCTGGTAACCTACCTAAGATAAACGGCATAATTCTGTCCGGAGACTCCAAGACAGCTACATCCATTGGTATCCCAGATTTCTTGCCCCACATGTTCCCTAGAGGAATGTGTAAGGTCCTAGCAACCCTTTGTCGGATACCAGACACCCCGTTATTTTGCATCTCAGCCTAGACGTGCATGATGACAAAGTGAAACCTCACATACAGCCAACCAGTCAGTCAGAAGAAATTGGAAGCTTCCCAACACCAAATAGGAGTTCAAAAGACAAGTTGTGGGTGTTGGAATGTGGACATAACTTTGGGGGGGGCCGTCGTTCAATCTACTACTGAGGAAGTCCACAAGAGGGAAGAGTGGGCCACTTCTCCAGGTCTAGAGAATGCAGAGGAATCTGAGTAGTCAATTTTTAGTGCATTTACCCATATATTCCCCATCCCATGCATCAAGATTGTATTCTTTCCCAGACAAGTCCCCAACCTGGGCATAACCGCCCCGTTAGCGCTGAGAATCCCACCTTCTCTGGCGCTCTGCTTCCCTGAGAGTAAGTGCTGGGCCT
Organism: Mirounga leonina; assembly: GCF_011800145.1. Taxonomy (NCBI): domain Eukaryota; kingdom Metazoa; phylum Chordata; class Mammalia; order Carnivora; family Phocidae; genus Mirounga; species Mirounga leonina. Next base: position 220,782 of record NW_023270765.1, on the reverse strand, counting down.
GGTCCTCGGCCTCTTCTACCTTCTGGCTGCAGGAGGTAAGAGCCTCTGTTATCGTTGCAAGGAGGTGGGTCATGCGGCTTTCACACTTAGCCTCTAAGCACTGATGTATTACCGCAGCCCTTCATCATCTCTTCCCACCGCAATGGCTCCCCTCAGATGCAGCCATGCCATTGCACTTTGTTTAAATTCTCTTTTTCCTGTGTTTCTCAATTGGCTGTACATTGCATCCACCAGGGCATTTCCTTTCACTGAATACAGGAAGTTGAACACCGTGCTCCCACCTATGCCGGGGGCCATCGGTGCTCCGCCTACCACTAGTAACAGAGAAAGCCAGCCTGGGTGAATGCGTCTCCAAACCCCACTTTAGAGCCTATCTTCCTGGACCCCACATCTGGTAGCCTCCATCACATGTAGGACCCCCTGAGTAGCAGACCCTGAGACAGAGATTAGTGTGCAGGAAGTTATTAGGGAGTACTCTCAGGATCAAGTCCTGCAGGGAGGGAAGGCAGAGGGGGTGAGCAGAAGCCGAAGCTGATGTCTGATGCAGTCACAGCAAAGGGCCCAGACTGTCTTATGAGGAACTACGGAGCTGGGATGTCCCTGCAGCCTCACCCCAGCCGGGGGCAAAGAGGCTAGGTCTTTATGACCCCATATTGACCAGAGGGCATGTAGACAGCCATTGGGAAGGGAGCATAACCTTGAATAAGGCAGCTGCCTTAGGCAGAGGACAATCTTTGGAGGTAGAGTCACCAAGACTCTCAGCGGCTGGGGGAATTGCATTTGGTTTAGATGGGAGAAAATTCTGGGACACACCTCTCAGCATGCATTACATTGATCCATTCAGTCACTCTGCTGCTTAATCAATGGACCCACATACAAAGTGACCAAAGTTGGAGGTCACACGTGGCTCAATAAAAACAGACTTCCACTCTTCGTGAGCACTCAACCTGTGGGTCAATTCTTAGCTCTGAGAGAGCCCAACTAGCTGCCTAATGACAGGTTCATTTTATCTGGCCCTTTCCTTCAAGGAAGGGTATCCCTGTAGACCTCACAGAGATAGATGCTGTGATAGATGAGAGTAAAGCCGTCACACCTCCAGGCTTGATGGCTAACTAAGAAACTGTCATATCCACAGTTACGGTTTATTACATAACATGCATTATAGTACATAACATAACAAAAGTATACCAAGTAAAATCCACAAAGGAATTAAGCACACGGGGTAACGTCCAGAGGACATCAGAAGTCCAGGATCCCCGAGCAGGCACATAGGACATGCTGAATTCCTCCAGCAGCAACATGTGAAGTGTTGCCAATCAGGGAGGCTCATCCAAACCGAGGAATCCAGGGTTTCACCGGGAGTCACTCATGCAGGCACACAGGGAATATCCAGAGGGAAACCAGGCATTCACCATAAAATACATACGTGTTCATATCAACTATCTAGACGAACTGGTACAGTGTGGCTCAGAACCCCCAACATGTGCTTTAATCACTCCTATTCACCTTTTGGTGAGTGAGGGAACCCTGCCTTAGGGTTATGGGGAGGCCAGATAGAAGACACCCCAAAACTGGACAGATGAGTTCAATGGCAGGTATCAGCCACATGTCCTCACAGCTCCTAGGATACCACACACCCAGAGATGGTTAACTGTATAGGGGCACTGGACCACCCCCTTCTTGTGAGCTCCCCTGTGGGTGTTTGTATGTCCTGAATGAGGGTGTCGAGTGGCCCTCCTCAGAAGAGGATGCCATCGATGTAAAGTCATATGTCAGTATGCTCCTGGAGAAAGCTGGATGCAGTTAAGTAAGGTTTTACTGCAAAGACCCTGCAATGGCAAAGTACCCCATGCTACGATGCAGGGCACACAGGGTTTGCTCCAGTAACACAGTGAGAAAGCGGGACTCTGGGGGGCAAACTTTGTAGGGTCACGAGGCTGCAGCGGCCCCTGGTTCTCAAAAGAGAATATGATCAGCTTGTGGAATAATTCTTTAGGCTGTCAGGAAGCTGAAACTCAGTACTTGGGGAAACGCAGGAGCGGGGCTGGTCCCTTGGATAGGAGTGCACCCACAGGAGCAGAGTGGGGAGGGGAACTTAGAGCGAGGCCATTAAGAGCCCTCCCAAATTTCAAGGTCAAGGTCAACCTGTGGGTCAATTCTTAGCTCCCAATGTCAAGGTGGCACCTGACATTCAGCTGATAATAACCTTATGATAGTAAACACATAAGTTTAGGCCTTCTGCAAGAGCGTGAAAACCATTTATCAGTCGGGACACTGCAAGAGCTCAATTCCCAGCCGCTGGTCAAAGGCCAGCCATGAAAACAGGTCCTTCTTGGGAATGTGCCAGGCTGCTGAGTTAACCTTTTCCAGCAGAGATGCCTACTCCAGGGTGGAGTCTCCTTTACGGCTGGTCCTCCAGCGTTACTGCTGTAAATGCACACAGTGCCTTGCCCATCACCGTGGTGTTCCACACAGCATCACACCCACGAGGGACTCATTTTGTAGCAAAGGAAATGTGGAAATGGACGTGTGCCCGTTGAATTCACTGACCTCAGCCCATGTCCCATCTTCCAGAAGCAGCTGGTGTCATAAAATGGCGCAGTGCCTACTTTGGGGCTCACTCACAGCCCCAACTGGAAGACAGCCCCCTGGGAGCGGAAGGTGCGTCCCCACAGGAAGCAATGTGTCCTTTAAACCGGTAGCCAGCTGTATGAAGTTCCTCCTGGTGCTGTCACAAGCTACCACAAACTTTATGGCTTAAAACAACTCAAAACTTACTATCTTCCGGAGGCCAGATGTCCAAATGAGAGGCTGGCTAAGCTACTCCCGGTGTGGCTGCCGTGGCATTCATTTTCCGCGGCCTGCAGGGACCCTCCACAGACACGAGGCCCTCCTACAAGGGCTGCCCTACAGAGCAGCCCACAGAGTCACCAGCAAGTGTCAGCTCCTGTTAGGACTTCCCCAACAGCCCTTGTGATCAAGACTCCCCGGCCTCCCGGGACCTTCCCTGTGCGTGCCGCTTAGTAAGACTTCGTGGAACTTACCAGCATGCAATCTCTTTGGTTTGAAAATCCAGCCTTAGCCTGGGAGACCCCCAGCACCCCACCCATGGACCCTAACAAAGGCAGGTTCCCCCGGTCCTGCCTCTCTCTCCATCTTCACTCTAACTTGAGCTCCCTGTGTGGCTCCCTGAAGATGCTGTGCACCTCCTCCAGGACTCAGGAGTAATTAATGTCTCTATCTCCATTTCTCTTGTGCTCTGTGGATAACCTACAGCTCACCATGTGGCATTATGTTCCACTTAACAAAAGTTAATTTTAAAAAAAGTCATAATGATGAGTCTTACAGGACTAACCTCAAGATGTCAGTACAGTTGATTCCTTCTAGAGGTTCTGAAGGGAGCACCCCTTTCTTTACCTTTTTCAGATTCCAGTGGCCACCTATATTCCTTGGCTTGTGGCTCCTTCTCCCGTGTTCACACCACTCATGTCTTTTCTTCTCTTTTGCCGTCAAATTTCATTCTTCTTATAAGGACACTTGTGATTACATCTAGGGCCCACCTGGACAATCCAGGATATGCTCCTCATCTCATTATCCTTAACTTAATCCCATCTACAAAGTCCCTTTTGTCATGGAAGGAGTCACAAATTCTGGGAATTGGGCATTGATATCTTTGAAGCCCATTATTCAACCTACCACACTATACCTTCTGGCTCCCCCAAATTCATGTCCATTCCATATGCAAAATATTTGCACCCCACTCCAACATTCCTAAAAGTCTCCACCCATTATAGCACCAACTCAAGTCCAAAATCTCATCTATGTATCACCAGCTCAGAAGATCCAAATCTCATAATTTATATCATTAAACCAGGTCTGCATGCTCTCTAGGTGTAATCCACCCTGGGTCAAAATTCCACTCTGGGGAACTTGGGAAGATGGCGGAGCAGGAGGACCCTGAGCTCACCCCATCCCACATGTACAACTCAGTATCAGCCACATCCAAGTCAATAAACCTGAGAGCCATCCAAAGATGGGCAGAACAAACCCTCTGCTAAATACAGAGAAGAAGCAGCATCTGAATGGTTGGGAAGGTCGGAAAGGCAGAGGGAGGGACCTGTGCCCATGGCGAGGGCAGAGAAAACAGCCCCCGCAGGAGGGAGCTCATAGGGGGAAGACTAGTCCCCATGATGTTTGGCTTTAAAAACCAGAGGGGCTGAATTCCCTGAGTCTTTAACACCAGTGGGACTTGGAGCCTGGAGGGCGAGTGAGAGCTGGTTCATCACCTTGCAGAGACAGCAGCCTGCATGGAGACACAGCATTAAAACAGCAGTTTACACCGATTCCAGGGGCAAACAGGTCTGTTTATACTGAGTGCAGAGCATGCTGGGGACTTCTCTAAACGGAGGAAGTGGGCAGCTGCCATTTCCCCTCCCCTCCCCCTGCATTAACAGCTTCCGGGGGGCGGGGCTACACACTTACAGGGCTCTGGGCAAGTTTTGTTAAAGCTGACCTGGCTACCTGCCCCCAGCCTCTGCAGCACTTCAGGGATCCAGCGTTGGATTAGTAGGCCAGTCACTTTTTTAAAGATTTTATTTATTTATTTGACACAGAGAACACAAGCAGGGGGAGCGTCAGGCAGAGAGAGAGGGAGAAACAGCCTTCCTGCTGAGCAGGGAGCCCTATGCGGGGCTCAATCCCAGGACCCTGGGACCATGATCTGAGCCGAAGGCAGAGGCTTAACGACTGAGCCGCCCAGGCGCCCCAGGCCAATCACATTTTGCTACCACCTTGCTCACAAGATCCCTGGTGGGCATGTCCTCTCAGAGCCGGCCTGCCTGGGTCACACTCACACCACAGAGAGCAAGCACAGACCACAACAGGCAGAGGGTCAGTGCAGATGGCTGCACTGTTAGGAAGAGTGACTCACAGAACATCAGGGTGTAAGCAACATGCACGGGACACTCCAGAAGTACCAGGTCTGGGCGAGCAGGGGACACTGTCCTGCAGGGCACTCCTGGACCTCCTCTGCATGAAGTCACTACTTTCAAGAGCAGAGGACAGAGCTGACTTAGTCCACACACAGGAACAGAGAGAGGCAGACAAAACAAGGAGACAGAGAAATTTATCTCAATGAAACGAACAAGGCCATGGCCAGAGATGTAAGCAAAACAGATATAAGTAGAATGCTTGATAGAAAATGTAAAGTAGGGGCGCCTGAGTGGCTCAGTTGGTTAAGCGACTGCCTTTGGCTCAGGTCATGATCCTGGAGTCCCTGGATCGAGTCCCGCATCGGGCTCCCTGCTCGGCGAGGAGCCTGCTTCTCCTTCTAACCCTCCCCCCTCTCATGTACTCTCTCTCTCTCTCATTCTCGCTCTCTCAAATAAATAAATAAATCTTTAAAAAAATGTAAAGTAATGATCATACAGATACTCACTGGGCTTGAGAAAAGAGTGGAAGACATGAGTGAGACCAATATCCCTGATCAACATGGATGCCAAAATTCTCAGCAAGATCCTAGCCAATAGGATCCAACAGTACATTAAAAGGATTATTCACCACGACCAGGTGGGATTTATTCCTGGATGCAAGGTTGGTTCAACATCCGCAAATCAATCAATGTGATCGATCACATTAACAAAAAAAGAGACAAGAACCATAAGATCCTCTCAATTGATGCAGAAAAAGCATCTGACAAAGCACAGCATTCTTTCTTGATTAAAACACTTCACAGTGTAGGGATAGAGGGAACATACCCTCAATGTCATAAAAGCCATCTATGAAAAGCCCACAGAGAGTATCATTCTCAATGGGGAAAAACAAAGCTTTTTCCCCTAAGGTCAGGAACATGGCAGGGATGTCCTCTATCACCACTGCTATTCAGCATAGTACTAGAAGTCCTAGCCTCAGCAATCAGACAACAAAAAGATATAAAAGGCATCTGAATCAGCAAAGAAGAAGTCAAAGTTTCACTATTTGCAGATGACATGATCCTTTATGTGGAAAACCTGAAAGACTCCACCAAAAAATTGCTGGAACTGATACACAAATTCAATAAAGTCACAGGATACAAAATCAATGTACAGAAATCTGTTGCATTTCTATACACCAATAACAAAGCAGCAGAAAGAGAAATCAAGGAATTGATCCCATTTACAATGGCACTGAAAACCATAAGATACCTAGGAATAAACCTCACCAGAGAGGTAAAGGGCCTGTACTCTGAAAACTACAGAACTCTTGTGAAAAAAATTGAAGATGACAAAAAGAAATGGAAAAACATTCCATGCTCATGGATTGGAAGAACAAACATTGTTAAAATGTCTATACCACCAATGCAATCTACGTATTTCAATGCAATCAAAATACCATCAACATTTTTCACTGAGTTAGAACAATCCTAAAATTTGTATGGAACCACAAAAGACCCCAAATAGCCAAAGCAATCCTGAAAAAGAGAGCGAAGCAGGAGGACGTTACAAATTCTAGACTTCAAGCTCTATTACAAAGCTGTGATCACCAAGACAGCATGGTATTGGCACAAAAACAGACACACAGATCAATGGGACAGAATAGAGAGCCCAGAAATGGACCCTCAACTCTATGGTCAACTAATCTTTGACAAAGCAGGAAAGAATATCCAATGGAAAAAGGACAGTCTCTTCAATAAACAGTGCTGGGAAAATTGGACAGCCACATAGGGAAGAATGAAACTGGACCACTTTTTTACACCACACACAAAAATAAGCTTAAAATGGTTGAAAGACCTCAATGTGAGACAGGAGTCCATCAAAATCCTTGAGGAGAACACAGGCAGCAACCTCTCTGACCTTGACCTTAGTAACTTCTTTCAAGACACGTCTCCAAAGGAAAGGGAAACAAAAGCAAAAATGAACTATTGGGACTTCATCAAGATAAAAAGCTTCTGCACAGCAAAGGAAACAGTCAACAAAACCAAAAGACAACCAACAGAATGGGAGAAGCTATTCACAAATGACATATCAGGTAAAGGGCTAATATCCAAAATCTATAAAGAACTTATCAAACTCAACACCCAAAAAATACAAAGAAACCAATCAAGAAATGGGTGAAGACATGAACAGACATTTCTCCGAAGACATACAAATGGTCAACAGACACATGAAAAAATGCTCCACATCTCTTGGCATCAGGGAAATACAAATCAAAACCACAATGAGATACCAGTTCACATCAGTCAGAATGGCTAAAATTAATAGGTCAGGAAATGACAGATGTTGGCAGGGATGCAGAGAAAGGGGAACCCTCCTACACTGTTGGTGGGAATGCAAGCTGGTGCAGCCACTCTGGAAAACAGTATGGAGGTTCCTCAAGATGTTAAAAATAGAGCTACCCTATGACCCAGCAATTGCACCTACACCCCAATGTTCATGGCAGCAATGTCCACAACAGCCAAACCGTGGAAGGAGCCAAGATGTCCTTCAACAGATGAATGGATAAAGAAGATAAAGAAAATTTGCCCACAGCCCTGCACATACAGCCTTGGTGCAGGACTCTGGGCAAATTTTTTTAAATATATACAATGGAATTACTCAGCCATAAAAAGGAATGAAATCTTGCCATTTGCATCGACATGGATGGAGCTAGAGGGTATTATGCTGAGTGAAATAAGTCAGTCAGAGAAAGACAATTATCATATGGTTTCACTAATATGTGGAACTTAAGTAAGAAAACAGATGAACATATGGGGAGGGGGGAAAAGAAAAATGGAGAGAGGGAAACAAGCCATAAGTGACTCTTAACAATGGAGAACAAACTGAGGGTTGCTGGAGGGGAAGGGGTGGGGGGAGGGGGTAACAGGGTGATGGGCATTAAGGAGGGCACATGTTGTGATCAGCACTGGGTGTTATATCCACTAAATTCTACTCCTGAAACCAATATTACACTCTGTGTTAACTAACTAGAATTTAAATAAAAACTTGAAACAAAGAAACCAATTTGCAAACCTGAAGGTGAAAAGGGAATTATCCTTTCCACTCAGTTAGAGTCCATGAGATACTCCAAAACCCAGCCCCCGCCTGTGGTGCTCATACAAGCTGAGGACGACGTCATTCCTGCAGATCCTACCATCACTGCCTTCCTGGCACTTGGGATGCAGCCTGGGACATTGCTAACACCTTCTTTTCTACAGACCACCAAACAGGGCTAGCGCTTCTTAAGTTACAAGTCATGCGAAGTACTCTTACTCTACTTCCACAGAGGTTTCAAAGCAATCTGTAACATGCTGAGCGTGGGCTAAGTAAACTTCAGCACAGTGTAAGTTCCTGGTAGGGCACTGATAGCAGCCTCCAGTGCAGAACCTGCTTAGATCACGTCGCATCCCTGTTTAAGGCTGGGTGGTCCTCGAGGGAAGATGAAATCCAGAGCCCTAGGTCTCTCTCAGGAAGGACTAGACATTGCACATGCTAGAACGGATGGACGGGTAGTCTTACTTCCTCCAATTACAAAGAAAAAGTGCCGCCACCTTCCTGCCAGTATCTGATTAACCTCTTTGGGTACTGGAGGTAAAACATCCCATGACTTTGTACCAAATCCCCAGACAAGCGACGCAGTTTGAATGGGACCCTGCTAACAAGGAGCTTGGGAGGCACCTAAGCAGCGGTAACGCGAGCCGTGCCACTGGGGGCTGCCTCCTTCAGTACTAGAGTTGTGATCACTGACTGCAGCCTCTGCCCCCCGATCTTGTGAGCCCAAGTCGGCCTCCCTACCGGCGGGTACAGCCCCTGCAGTGTGCTCCTGAGCCAGAGGGTCATCTTGCCAGTGGGAAGATGATCAGTCTCCAACCAGGCATCCTCATCTGCTCTGGGTTCTGCTGTGGGGCAAGCATAGGTAACTTTTCTTTCTTTTCTTTTTTTAAGATTTTATTTATTTGTTTGACAGAGAGAGGGCCCAAGCACAGGGAGTGGCCGGCACAGGAAGACACAGGCTCCCCGCCGAGCAAGGAGCCCGATGCGGGACTCGATCCCAGCACCCTGGGATTGCAACCTGAGCCAAAGGCAGATGCCTAACTGACTGAGCCACCCAGACGTCCCTATAGGTAACTTTTCTATTTTATTTTTAATTTTAATTTTTTAAAATTTTTTTTAAAGATTTTATTTATTTATTTATTTGACAGAGAGAGACACAGCGAGAGAGGGAACACAAGCAGGGGGAGTGGGAGAGGGAGAAGCAGGCCTCCCGCCGAGCAGGGAGCCCGATGTGGGGCTCGATCCCAGGACCCTGGGATCGCGACCTGAGCCAAAGGCAGACGCCTAACTGACTGAGCCACCCAGACGTCCCTATAGGTAACTTTTCTATTTTATTTTTAATCTCCATATGCTTTGCTAATTTTCTCGGTTTAAAAAATTTTTAATAGCAAGGCATTCACATGATTCTACAATCAAACAATAAGAAGTTTTACAAATATTTCTGCCCTAACATTATGTGTGCATTCCTGAAAAAAAAATTCACAAACTCCAAAATGTCCACAAAAAGAATAGGGCTTATAGGGGAAATAGTGTTTTGGCAGCCAACTCAAAATCTACACATCTCTATGATCATAACACCAACAAAATGGTAACAATTGCAGTAAAAATACCAGCATAGTTTGGAAAAGACACATTGGACACCTAATAGATAAAGATTATAACATGAAATAAAGGACTTTGCTGATATAAAAGGAAAACATAAAGACACCTTGAGACTGTGAGGAAAGATGGAAGCTGGTGGTTCATGCAGACAATGCAGAGTGACATCCCCATCAGAAGTTCCAGGATGAGCAGTTGAGGTTTTGCACAAAATGAAGGTGCCAATGAGACTCTGGCTCACCATTTTGTGTTTGTGATCTGAAGGGGCACCTTCTCCACAATAGCCAAACTGTGGAAAGAGCCCAGATGTCCATCAACAGACGAATGGATAAAGAAGATGTGGTATATATATACAATGGAATATTATGCAGCCATCAGAAAGGATGAATACCCACCTTTATATCAACGTGGATGGAACTAGAGGGTATTATGCTAAGTGAAATGTCAACCAGAGAAAGACAAGCATCATATGATCTCACTGATATACGGAATTTAAGAAACAAGGCAGAGGATCATAGGGGAAGAGAGGGAAAAATAAGAGAAACCAGAGAGGGAGACAAACCATAAGAGACTCTCAATCATAGGAAACAAAGTGAGGGTCGCTGGAGGGGAGGGCGTGGGGCGATGGGGTAACTGGGTGATGGACATTAAGGAGGGCATGTGATGTAATGAGCACTGAGTGTTATATAAGACTGATGAATCACTGAATTCTACCTCTGAAACGAGCAATACACTATATGTTAATTAATCGAATTTAAGTAAAATAAGTAAAATTTTAAAAAACTGATGACACACGCATGCAGAAAGTGAAACAGAATGCTGCCTGATGGGGAACTGATCTAGATGGTGGAGGAAGGCCGTCGGAGATGGCAGCGGAAGCGACTGGCAAGAAGGGGCAGCCGTGCAAGGCGCTGGGGCAGAGCGAGAGAGGAGCGGGGCCTTCCTGTGTCTGACGGCGCTGGGGCGACAGCAGCCTGTCTGGAGCCGGGGCAAGCGACCTCCCCGGCTGCACGATGCCCAGAACGGCCTCTGAGTGGGGCTAGTCCGTGCTAGGCACGCGGGGGAGAGATCCGGGGCCCGAAGCCACAGCCTTCTTCCTCAGCACCATGTGGAAGAGCAGGTGCTGAGACCACACCCAGAGCGCAGGCCTGCCCGAGTGCTGTCCAGTAGGTGAGGTCCACCCCGCCCCCCGCCCCCCGCCCCCGAGGAGACCGAAAGCGAGAGAAGACGGCCCTGCGTGGGGGCGGAGACCGAGGTGTACGAATGAGGGCGTGTAGCTCTCGTCCCCCGCCCGCGACACCGCCGCGCTTTAAACCCAGCACTTTCGCTTCAAATTCCCGCCCCAGCCCGCGAGAGGGGCGGAGGCCGGCCGGGCTCTAGGGTTCAGGACCCCGAAGCCCACCCTCTTACCCCGCCGAGGCGGCCGGCCCGCGCCCTCTCCGGGACCTCCCGACCACCCTTCCGGGCAGGAGCAGGTAGGTGGCTGGCGCAGAGACCCTTTCCCGCCCCTCCCGGACCCCGCGCAGCCTGGGGAGCCGGGACCAGGGGTGGCGGCCGGGGTGCGCCGGAGCCCGGGAGCCCTCCCCAGCGAGGGCGAGGGGATCCGAGTGCCCCGTCCAGCCGCCAGGACGGAGACAGCCGCACGGGGCTGGGCCCGGGCCCCCACGCTCTTGGGACCTCGCTCTTCCCTTCTGTGGAATGGGGACAATCATGCCGCCCTGTTCAGGGTATTTTAGGTAAAGCTCCTCACTCATCGCAGGCGCTTCGAAAAGGGTACTTAATTTTTGCAAGTAACCCCCTTGAAGTACGTGCTTGCTAAAGGCCTTCCGGGTTCAGGAAGCAAAATTAGGCCAGGCTGGGGGCAGGGAGTCCGATTTAATGCTGAGCATCCGGCGAGCCCCAATCCGCCGCAGAGCCGCCCTCCGACACGATCCAGCGCAGGGGGAGGGCAGGGGGTCCTGGCCTCCGAGCCCCGCGAAGAGCCCCAGCTAGGCCTCCGACTGCGCTCCCCTCCACCTCCCCGGGAGCGCGCCCTGCCGCCCCACCCGGCTGCGGCTCCCGCGCACCCTGGCTCCGCCCGGTCTCAGGTCCCTGCGCTCGGGCCCCTGCCGCCTCGCCCCCTGCAGAGGCCCACGGACTTGCCCAGTGATCGGTGACGTCGGGGAGGCTCGCGCTCCCATTGGGAGGCGGCGATTGGCAGGGGCCAATCCGGGCGCTGATCCGGGGAGCAATCTCGGAGCCGCGCTCGGCGGAGCCGGGAGGCCGCGGGGCGGGGACGCGACCCGGAACCGGCCGCTGCGGGAGAGGGGGGCCCCCCCGTCCGGCGCTCGCGGCCCGGAGCTCGGCAGCGGGGTGAGTCGGGGGCGTCGGGCGCGGGAGGGGCGAGGCGGAGGGCAAGGGGCCACCCGCCGCGGCGCGCGCGCTGGGCCCCGGCCGGCCTCCTGCCCGGAGCGCCCGCGGGTGCCCGCCCCCCCCCCCCAGGGGCGCTGCGGGGGGCTGTGCAGTAAAGCAGGTCGGCCACCTGTCCTCGGAGCCGTGCACTAACTCCCTCCACCAGCCGGGAGCGCTCTTCCTGATTATCGGCCCCTGCTTGGCCTGCGAGAAAGGACCGGATTCCCGCCGCACTCCGGATCCTGACCCCACCATGAAGATGGGGGAACGACATCCGGTCATGCATGCCGCAAATAGTGCGGGGACCCTGCCCGAGCCTCCCCCAAGTTTAGAAGAAGCAGGTCTTTTGAAAAATAGGCTTTATAGGTTTTCTTCCCCAGATTACATTTTTTCTTCTGAATAGATTTGTTTTAGAACAACTTTAGGTTTATAGAGAAATTGCAAAGATAGTAGAGTTCCCACGTATTCCAAACCTTTTCCCCCTTTATTAACATCTGACGTTCGTATGGTGCATTTGTTACGATTAATGAGCCGATATTGATCTGTTATTATTGGCCCAAGTCGTCCTTACTCCTGCTGACTGAGTTTTCACCTAAGCACCGGTTTCCGTGTGGTGATCCCGTCCAGGTTACCAGGCTACATTTGGTCGGCATGTCCCATGAGGCTCCTCTTGGCTCTGGCCGCTCATACTTGTTTGGGATGATCTTGACAGTTTTGAGGAATGCTCCTCGAGTGTATTGTGGGGTGCCCCTCTGCGGGAATTTGATGTCTGTTTCCTAAGACCAGTCTTCAGTTTACTGGGGGGACGACTACTGCGGTAGGTTGCCCGGTGATGGCCTGGCGTCAGGGGTGCGTGCTGTCCACACGATTTAGGACGTGGTGTTGATCGTGGTCACCTGAGAAAGTGTTTGCCAGTCTCTCGGCTGTACAGTTACTGTATTTAGCCCTGTTTCGTAGCATGCTCTTTGGAAAGAAGTGACTGTGCAGCCCATACTGAAGGAGGGGACAGTACGCTCCTCCTCCTCGAGGACAAGTAGCTACACCTAGTATTTGGAATTCTTTGCATGGGAGATTAGTCTCTCTTGTCCTTATTTATTAACTTATTCAGTCCTTTATCATCAGCACGGACTCATGGATATTTATTTTATACTTTGGGTTATAATCCAATCCTACTTTATTTTGTTGCTCAAATTGTTGTAGCTTTGGTTACAGGGGGCTCTTTCAAGTTGGGTCCTGTGTCCTTCCCAGCGAGTATTTTTATAGAGCTTTTTGCTGTTGAAGGCACTTTGACTGGGGGGCTTCCATTGAACACCAAACAGTGTGATTATTTCCCTCCTTGAGAGGTAAGGAAACGGAGGCCCAGGAGAAAGTGACATCTTAGCCGTCCCTTTCCTACAAGGGAGTGACAGGCTGGTGTCATACTATCCCCAGAAAGCATTGCAAGCCGCAGAAGGAAGTCCATGGTCCGGACTGAAGCTTCTTGGCGTGACTTCAGACTTAGGCCCTGGGATCAGAATGGGAAGACAGTGGCTTCGGAAACAAAGGCTTAATTTGACTGTTATCCAGGAGAAAGTACAGCTCGCCAGATTGGTAGACATGAAATGTTGACCTTTTCCCCAAAACAGTGTGTGTGGAGGGAGGCAGGGGAAGATCTGGGAAATGTTTGTGGTCAAGAACATCTAATCGGAGGGGGCCTTCTGCAGAAGCAAGATTGTGAAGTGGGCAAAAGAAGCCTGTGGGGGTGGGGGGATGAAGGAGAGGATGGAGGCATGGAGTAACTCTGTGCCAGGTCCTGGAGATGGAGGACCAGTGAGGAATGTGCTTGGGTTCACCTTCTGGTGGGGGGAGGTGGGTAACCATGTCAGCTGTTGGTAGTAATGACCCGCGTGGAGTGCAGAGCTGTGGGAGCCTCCCCAGGGGAGAGCCATTCAGCTGGAAGGTGGGATGGACACCGCGGGGGCGGGGCACCTCACGCGGTGCTGATTCAAGCTGTCCAGGATGCGCTGGAACAAAGACCGTGTGCAAGCACAGGGGGTGGGGCTGGGGGCCCTGGAGAAGGAGCTGGTGTTAGGCTGAGGCCACAGTGCCGGCCAGATCGTGGGGACTGTGTGGGCCCTGCGGAGTCCTGACCACAGCTAAGACTGAAGCAGGAGAGGGACAGGACGAGAGCTGTGTGTTCGAAAGACCAGCCCAGTGGCGCCTTGTAGGAGATAAGGCTACATTCCACCAAATCTAAGATGCAGTCAGTTTATATATGTTCCATATAGAAAGCATGTCTTTCTAGGTCAGTTAGAGTATGCTACGGATCACGTTTCAGAGATGCTGAAATGCAATGACATGGATATCTTACATTTGAGGAAAAGCTGTACCCCCCTTTGCCAGTTCTTAGATCCCTCCTTGCGCTGGGAAATGAATGGTCAGAATAGCTCCGTCTCACTAACCCGTAGATGGTAAGTTCCAGGCTCCACCTATGATCTTGAAAGAGCTAGCTCTGATAAGCACGCTTTGTCCTGCCTGATAGCCAAATTGTCGAAAACCAGCACAGAGGATGCCTGACCTAAAGATTTCATCTGTGTTTATTGGTTGCGCTCGATAACGGCCATGACTTTAGGTTGCACACTGAATATGCTCATGTGCTCACCCCACATTTATTTCAGTTTGCCTACGAAGGGTCTAGATGCCCCCTCCACCCCCATCTCTTCGTGGTGATCCTGAGCTGGTCAAAGGTCAAGAATGTATCCCCCAAGCTGCACAGCTGAGTCACTGCATTGGGGTGAAAATCTGGGTTTTGGTGCTAACCCGGGAGTCTTCATTGTCAACTTTGGTTAGGGTAACAGCCAAGGATGGAGGAAGGTTCTGATTGTGTCTCTCGAGCTGTGGGAAGGGGCCATGACGGCTGAGAGCGGCTTGGAGATCTGTCAGGTCCTGGCCAGGCATTCCACCCGTGGGGCCAGAGAGGGCCAGAGAGGGAGCCGCCACTGGGTGTCTACCTTTGTCTAGATAAATAGGTGGATTTTTTTTGTTTTTGCACAAATTCTTTGTATATTTCAGCCTTCAATAATGTCCTGTGCTGTATCAGTCAGGATTCCTTTTTTTCCAGGTGACACACAGGTGCAAGCTAGCTGAGCATAAAGGGCATTTATTGCCTTGTACGAAGGCACAGTTCAAGGGTCGATCTAGCTTCAGGCACTGCTCGATACAGGGTTTTACAAGATGCCATGAGGATCCAGTTTCTTCTGCTTCATCTCTGGGTTGGCTTCATTCTCAAACAGGCTAGCCCTCTGCTTAGCAATATCGCTCTTGCATCTCCAAACCAGATTGACGTCACCTCTTGCAAATTCTCGAGAAACCACAGAATCTTTCCCCCCTGTCTCAACCAGGTCTCCTTGTGACTAGCAGACTTGAGTCATATCCTAACCTCTGAAGCAAGCACGGAGGTCAGGGAGGCATCCGACTCATTCTCTTGCTCCACCCTTGAGCTGAGGGAGAGCTATGGCCTAAGTACCTGATCAAAGCTGGCAAAGTTAGTAAGGGAAGGAAGAATGGAAGCTGGGCGGACCCCTCCCCAAAGATAAAGCCTTTACAGCACTCCTGCTTGGAGCAGGGAGCCCAGTACCATCCCGCTGCCATCCCCTGTAGACTGGCACACATGTCAACGCCGACATAGCAGGTTGGTAGCCCATGGCCTGCCGCTTGGAACGTACACTGCTACAGTCAGTGTGGGAACAGGGTGGCCTGATCTGGTCAAGGACGCATCTGCTTGCTTGTGTGAACCAGGACACATGCACAAACCTTCACCGAACAGTGTTTGTCATTGTCCCAAACAGGAAACGGTCGGTGGCCGTGAGAAGTAGCCTGCAGGCACACCTCGTCTTCCTGTGCTCTGGAGACACCGTGTGTGTTACGAAGGGGGCGGTTCGTGGCGGCCCCGCCACGGGCAAGTCTGTCGGGCCCACTTTACAGGAGCTGTTTCTGGCTTCGTGTCTCTGTGTGTCTCACAGTATTTCACACCTGTGCGATATTATTATAGTTGTCATGGGGATGTGTGATCAGGGATTCCAGTGCACTGAATGCTCAGGTTACAGTTAGCAGTTTTTAGCAATAAGGTATTTCTTTTTTTTTTTTTTAAAGATTTTATTTATTTATTTGACAGAGAGAGACACAGCGAGAGAGGGAACACAAGCAGGGGGAGTGGGCGAGGGAGAAGCAGGGGGAGTGGGTGAGGGAGAAGCAGGGGGAGTGGGTGAGGGAGAAGCAGGGGGAGTGGAAGAGGGAGAAGCAGGGGGAGTGGAAGAGGGAGAAGCAGGGGGAGTGGGAGAGGGAGAAGCAGGGGGAGTGGGAGAGGGAGAAGCAGGGGAGGTGGAAGAGGGAGAAGCAGGGGGAGTGGGAGAGGGAGAAGCAGGCTTCCCGCCGAGCAGGGAGCCCAACGCAGGGCTCGATCCCAGGACCCCGGGATCGTGACCTGAGCCGAAGGCGGACGTTTAACGACTGAGCCACCCAGGTGCCCCGAGCAATAAGGTATTTCTTAATCCCAAGATTTGTATATTGTTTTGTAGACCTAACGCGATCGCACACTTCATAGACTACCACATAGTGTAAACACAACTTTCCTGTGCACTGGAAAACAAAAGCCCCCTGGGCTTGCTCTGTTGCGATATTCACTCCATTGTGCTGGTCTGGGACTGAGCCTCTGGTATCTCCAAGGTAGAATTATAGTGTCAAAAAGCAATGAAAATGAACAGAACCAGCTCATGGTCACATGAATGAGCCACACAAACATGATGTTCATACGCGCCCCTGCAAACAAATGCAACACGATTGCATCCATCTGCAGCCCAAAACCAGGGAAGATAAACTGTCACAGATGAATGCACAGCTCGGTGTAGCAGGAGGGTGGGGGTGACGAGCATCACCATGTACGCCCCCACCACATCTCTCAGACCCGGGGCTCCGTGGCTGGTGCAGCCCGCTGCTCGGGGCACAGGGAGAAAGCGCCTCTCTCCCTAGCCGTGAGCATCCTGTCGGAGAGATCGCTTGCCCTCGCTCAGCACACCATAGGAAGCGTGTTGTGTGCATCCTATGCTCTGGGCCAGGCACAGTGCTGGCTTCTGCAGATAAGGCAGACACCGTCTGTGTCCACACACGATACAGAGAGCTGTGGAAAACAGGTGACTGTACTGATTAGCAGCCTCAGCCCTGCAGAGACATGCGCAGGGCAGTGTGGGGTGCTTTCGGGCTTTGTGGGGGGAGAGCGTGTGGCCTCAGCCTGTCAGGACGGACTGGCCAGAGGAGGTGGCTGTCAGCTGGTACTTCGGGCTGGGACAGGACTGGTGTTCACTGCAGACGGAATAGCATTTTCAGAGGGCTCGGGCGGGAGCGAGCGCAGCACCTTTTGAGGCGTGGAGAGGGTTCTGGTTTGGCCTGGGGTCAGGTCTGGGTGGGGAGTGGCAGGAAATGAGCCTGCAGACAAGATCCCTGGAAGGAGCTCTGGCTTTACCCCGAGCGGCAGAAAGCCTTGGAGGGGTTCTAACCAGGGTGGCCACGTGAGCACATGGGCATTTGAGCACGTGGCAGGGTATGTGTGTTTGGGGGTGAAGGCCGGCCTCAGCAGTGGAGAGGGGAGCTGCACGTACGTTGGGAAACCCTTGAGGGTCGTGTCACCCCCACAATCAGCTGCGGTCCCAGCTCCTGAAGGCTCAACATGCTAGAGTTTGCCCTGTTCCTTCCCTGCGCATCCCCAGTGCCTGGCACATAGTAGGCGCCCAGCACGAATCTGTGAACTCTCGGATGAGCTCTGCTACTTAGAGCCCCTCTGTGGCACCCCAGAACCCATGCCTTGCCCCGCTGAGCCCTGTGGACATCTCCGCGGTTTGGAGCGTGTCTCGTGCTGGCCCCAGGGCCATGTGCGGCCTCCCTATGCTCCAGAGTCCCGCTGAGCCCCGGCCCTGCAGGGGAACCATCACCCACCCATGACCTCAGGAATGCACCGTCCGCAGGCCTGCGTCCCCCAGACTGCCCGGCTCACGGCCACGGCTGGACACTCTGAGGGCCAGGCCTACGGCTGCTCGTCTGTAACCAGAATTCTGTCCTCTCCAGGCCTGGGAGAGACGTCACAGACGCTGACTTTGAGGAGAATTTGCTTATTTCCGGTTAAGAAATGGGGCTTCACCTGAGCCCCAGGAGCCCTAAGTGGGCTTCCCACAGGGACTGGAGCCCTCAGCTGGGTGCTCTGATGGTGAGAAAGAAGGGCCTACAGTTCAGAGCCCGAGTGTGGGCACGAGAAGCAGCCTGGAGGCCAGAGCGCAAACCATGGCCCTCCGCTCACTTCTCTGGGCCATGAAGTCCACGGCTGGCATTCGGTGGCTCCTGGGTCCCTTCCGTGGCACCTAGGGGAGGGTGTGGGGCAGCAGAAGCCACGGAACGCTGAAGGAGAGCTTATTACCTGCTAGGCCAGACGTTGGCAGCTACTAAGAAAAACGGGGCCAGGTGCTGCCGTCCGGTCTGCCGTCAGGCTGTGGCAGGGGTGGGGCGAGGAGCGTGTGTGCCCAGAGGCGTGGACGCCGACCCCAGTGCCTCCTTCAGCTAGTTCCTGCAACCCCAGCCATCCTCTTGGGCAAGAATCGTGCCCGGCTCCCACATCTGGAACGTGCTGCTTGCATCCTGCCGCCTGACCAGATGCTGGCATGTACAGAGGGGCTTTCCTGAGATCAGGGAACGAGGAGGGTGCGGGAGAGGAGACCCGGACGGGTGGGGGCGTCTCCAGTGCTGCTCTGCAGAATCGCACCCAGCCTCCGGCTTCTTGAAGGACAGAAGAGCCGCCCACACCGGAGCGGGGATGCATGGCCTCTGCCCCGAGGGCCCCCATGGGATGATCCCTGGTTTCCGAATTCTCACCTGGGGCAGGGCAGTGGGTGGGCTATGTGGTCTTGGAGGCTCTTTCCAGCTCCGGTTCTCTGTGGTTCCTGTGTGCCCCAGAGTCAGGCGTGGAGAGCGGAATGACGGTCACCCCTACTCTGGAAGCCTGCGAGATAACCAGGATGTTCCAGAAGCATGAAGTGATAGCGGGCAGGGTGTAGGGGAGTTTCCGGGGGGTCGGTGTTTCGCGGGCTCCGAATGTGTGGGTGGTGAGCAGACTTTCTGGCCTGCCCCGGCTCCCACACCAGCAGCCCCGTCCTCGGCGTCTACACTGGCGTGCCCACACTGTCCAGCTTGAGAAGTGCATCCACGCGCATGGCCCCGTCTGAGCTTCCTGGTGTCCCATGGACCGGGGCATCCTAGCCTTGCGGCCCCCTGGGCAGGGCCCCTGAGCCGCTCCTGGACCTCGCTGAGCCTCAGTTTTCTCAGAAGAGCGTCCTGAGCGATAAATAACGTGGACGTGGATGTGGACGTGGCAGATGAGGCGGGTCCTGAGTGAGTGCTGGTCACGCAGCCCTGGGTCGTTGGAGCCCAGGCCTTGTGTGCTTGCAGCAGGCATCCGAGCGGGGGACTGCGCGTAGGGGGTGCTCGCACACCAGCAGCTCCATGCTGAGCGTTGCGTCCAGTTCCTCGGAAGCACGGAGCACCGAGCTTCTGCCACGTGGCAGCACCCTGATGGCTGTCAGTGACCGTGACGTCTTTCCAGTACACACCCTCGTCCGCATTCTTTTCAGGACGGCAGAAAACTAGAGCCTCGTCCTCAGAAAGTTTCTCCAACACCGTGTGTGGTTTTGTTGAGCTATTTAGAAGTAACCGCCCCCAGCTCAAAGTACTGCTGCGTGCTTCGCCTGCAGACGGACGTTCCCACTCATGACCTCGGTAAACACGTTAGAAATTAACAGTTTCGGGCGCCTGGGTGGCTCAGTTGGTTAAGCGACTGCCTTCGGCTCAGGTCATGATCCCGGGGTCCTGGGATCGAGTCCCGCATCGGGCTCCCTGCTCAGCGGGGAGTCTGCTTCTCCCTCTGACCCTCTTCCCTCTCGTGCTCTCTGTCTCTCATTCTCTCTCAAATAAATAAATAAAATCTTTAAAAAAAAAATTAAAAAAAAAAGAAATTAACGGTTTCCTAATGTGATCCAGTACCCAGCCTTTGGTCAGACTTCTCATTTTATACCTTTTTAAAACAAAACAGGATCCAGTCAAGGTATTTGCCTTTGGCTGTTTTTTCTCATTGGTCTTATTAAGTCAAGAACAATCTTTTTTCATGACATTGACTTTTTTTTTAAGATTTATTTATTTATTTGAGAGCGAGAGCGTGCCAGGTGGGGAGGGGCAGAGGGGGACTTCAGCAGACTCGGCGCTCGGCGTGGAGCCCGACACAGGGCTCCCTCCATCTCAGCATCCTGAGATCACCACCCGAGGCAAAACCGAGAGTCGGAGGGTCGCTGACTGCGTCCCCAGGCGCCCCCATGACGCAGGCCAGCCGGTTGTCCCGTGGAACGTCCCGTATTCTGAATTTGTCTGTTTCCTCATGACGTGGTACAGCACAGCTCTCTATCCCTCGTATTTTCTGTACCTCGGAAGTTAAGTCTGAAGGCTCGGTTAGGTCCATTCAGGTCGGTTTTGGCAGGATGACTTCTAAGGGGATGTCGTGTCTCCACATGGTGCCATTTTGGGAAGCAGATACCAGCTGGTGCCTCTGAGCGCTGTGGGTTTGGTCACTGCTCGGGGTGATCGCAGGTCTCTGCGTTGTCAAGGTTCATCCGGAGGCCATCACTGGGCAGTACTTGGCAGCGGGGACGTGTCCCCTCTGCCCTTCATGGTCGGACCAGCCACTGATGATAAAGAGGGTTGCAGGGCGGTGTGCCGCAAATCCCCTCCTACACTGATGGGCCGGCGTGGTTCTGTAATCCTAGACCGTTTCATGCGTCTCGTACACATGGGATCATTGTCCTACGGTGAGGAGCACCTGCTGTACGGGACGGGGTCAGGTCTTGTGTGGACGGGGGCTGTGGCTGAGCTCTGCCCACAGCAGTCACACCACCGGCCCCAAAGACAGCACGTGCCGCCCCCCAACAGGGACAGAGACACATGGCCTCTGCTTTTCAGCTTGCAAGCTGCTCGGCAGAGTCACAGCCCCCAGGGATCCCCAGCACCGGCCACTGTCCTCTTTGTGTCGGGACTGAGGGCTCGGGGTCAGGTGATTCCCTCAGCAGAGAGTTGCATGAGGCTGTTCCTGGGATCGGTTACCGCCTGGCTAACATCCTAGACACTGTACTGTCTCCACGTCCCAGTTAAATCCCGTAATTCCTTCACGTGGGCCCTGTGTGCACATGACCCCTCTTCGGGTCCCACGCCTCCAAGTCCCTGCTGGTGTGTCCAGTCAGCAGTGTCTGTAGAGTTCTGCAGTTACAAAGCACGTTTGTCTGACTGCATCCACTGTCCAGGAGTAGACCCTGCTTCCTGTCGTCTCTGTCTGGGGTTCCCCTGCAGCTCCTTCCTGTCGCCGCCGGGGAAGGGCCGCAAGGCCACCGGGCTCTCGGTGGTGGACCTCCCGCATCCACAGTCAGCAGCAGCACTGACTTGCCCGTGGCCCCCGTGCTCCCTTCCTGCCCCGGCCGCTGGCTGCCCTCTGTGGGTCCCAGTCCCCACCCCGCGAGGACTGGCACCCAGAGCCCGAGTCACTGCGACTGCTTCAGCCTCACGTCCTCTCTCGCTGCCACTGTGCATTCCCACCGTGCTCTGTCCGGGCTTACAACTCTCGCCAGGTCCGGGAGCCAAGGGCTCTGGCTTCCTTCCCGGACCCCCCTCTGGACTCTCTGGCTCAACCCGCTTAGCAAGCCCTGAAGGTAAGTATCACTGTCCCCATTTTACGATGGATAAACCGAGGCTCAGAGCCCGTAAGAGGTTTCTGTGGGCGCGCGGAACCGGGGCAGCCCTGCGGAGGCTCCTCGGACAGGCCGTGGGCCAGGGCTGCCGAGGTCGACGGGGCTGAGGTCCTGTGTGTGGTGCGTGCCGTGCTCCCGCCGAGGGCCAGATCCGCAGCAGCGGGTCACAGGACGGCCCGCTGGGGGCCCCCACACTGGTGTCCTTCCCGGGCCTGCCGGCACGCTGCGTCTACGGGGAAAGGGAACGAGACCAAAACCACGGCACAGCCCGGGGACACGTCTGTTCGGGGGCGCCAGGGCTCGGAGTGCCCGTGCTTCCTGAGTCTGGCCTGACAACCCCGTGCCCTCAGTCCTGGCGACCCGCAGCCTGGAGAGGCCTCCTGGCTCTGGTGCCCCACCCCACGGACTCTTGTGCCCCACAGCTGAGGGAGTGCAGTGCAGACACGGAGGCGTGGGCGAGGTGACACATCTCCAGGTGTCTCACTGTGTCGTCACGAGTGCCTCTGAGCGTCTCCCAGCAGGTGGAAGGACGGGCCTCAGGCGGCTCTGCTCCCAGCAGCAGGTACCGGCTAGCGGCGCTGTGCTCCCCGCTCGCCCCGAGCACCCTCTCTGGGCCTTGGTTCCCGTCTGCACTCGGTGCGGTCCTTCACTCGGACACCGAGCCTCGTAGGAGCGGAGGAGTGTCTGTTGCCTGCCTGACTGGTTTCTGGAGCTGGGGGCCCGTGTGCGCGGCCGCCTCTGCCCCTCCACTGGGCCTGCTCTTGACTCCGTGTCTGGTCTCCCAGGACGCGAAGCGCCCCCGAGCCAAGGACGCCATGGCCACGTCAGCGCCCCTGCGCAGCCTGGAGGAGGAGGTCACCTGCTCCATCTGCCTCGATTACCTGAGGGACCCCGTGACCATCGACTGCGGCCACGTCTTCTGCCGCAGCTGCATCACCGACGTCCGCCCCGTGTCGGGGGGCCGCCCCGTCTGTCCCCTCTGCAAGAAGCCGTTCAAGAAGGAGAACATCCGGCCCGTGTGGCAGCTGGCCAGCCTGGTGGAGAACATCGAGCGACTGAAGGTGGACAAGGACAGGCAGCCGGGAGACGTGGCCCGGGAGCAGCCAGATGCCAGGCTGTGTGAGCGGCACCGGGAGAAGCTGCATTACTACTGCGAGGATGACGGGAAGCTGCTGTGCGTCATGTGCCGCGAGTCCCGGGAGCACAGACCCCACACGGCCGTCCTCGTGGAGAAGGCCGCCCAGCCCCACAGGGTAAGCACGCCCCTCCCGGGGGCGAGGCCTGGCGCGGACCCTTCGGAAGGCTTCTGGCCAGCCCAGGGCTCAGCCTGAGTCCACCTGTGCCCGCGGCTTGTCTCTCCGCAGGAAAAAATCCTGAACCACCTGAGTACCCTAAGGAGAGACAGAGACAAAATTCAGGGCTTTCAGGCCAAGGGAGAAGCGGATATCCTGACTGCACTGGTAAGTGGGGCTGTTAAGAGAGAGCCTGAGGCCATTGGCCATGTGGAGCAGAAGCTAGGAGGCTGAGTGGTGGAGGCCCTGCCGGGACACTGAGCGGTGGAGGCTGAGCGGTGGAGGCTGAGCAGTGGAGGCTGAGCGGCGGAGGCTGAGTGGTGGAGGCTGAGCAGTGGAGGCTGAGTGGTGGAGGCACTGCCAGGAGGCTGAGCGGTGGAGGCACTGCCGGGAGGCTGAGCAGCAGAGGCTGAGTGGTGGAGGCCCTGCC
>NW_023270765.1:194529-197251 GCF_011800145.1 Mirounga leonina | reverse complement strand
GGTGGAGGCCCTGCCGGGAGGCTGAGCAGTGAAGGCTGAGTGGTGGAAGCCCTGCCGGGAGGCTGAGCAGTGGAGGCTGAGTGGTGGAGCCACTGCCAGAAGGCTGAGCAGTGGAGGCCCTACTGGGAGGCTGAGTGGTGGAAGCTGAGTGGTGGAGGCACTGCTGGGAGGCTGAGCAGTGGAGGCCCTATTGGGAGGCTGAGCAGTGGAGGCCCTGCCGGGACACTGAGCAGTGGAGGCTGAGTGGTGGAGGTCCTGCCAGGACGCTGAGCAGTGGAGGCTGAGTAGTGGAGGCCCTGCTGGGAGGCTGAGTGGTAGAGGCCCTGCCGGGAGGCTGAGCAGTGGAGGCCCTACTGGGAGGCTGAGCAGTGGAGGCTGAGCGCTGGAGGCCCTGTTGGGAGGCTGAGTAGTGGAGGCCCTTCTGGGAGGCTGGGCAGTGGAGGCACTGCCGGGAGGCTGAGCGATGGAGGCTGAGCAGTGGAAGCCCTGTTGGGAGGCTGAGTAGTGGAGGCCCTACTGGGAGGCTGAGCAGTGGAGGCCCTGTTGGAAGGCTGAGTGGTGGAGGCCCTTCTGGGAGGCTGGGCAGTGGAGGCCCTGTTGGGAGGCTGAGCCCTGACGGTCTGAGCTGGGTGGCTTCCAGCTGGCTTCCTCATCTGGTGTGTGAATGGGTGTTCCTTCTCGTGTGTGAGTCACCGTGGCTGTGGGCCTTGTCTAGCAGCAGCTGCTGTTGTGCAGGGGACCGCGGAGGTCCTGGCGAAGTCCTTCCTGTCAGCAAGGGGAGGGAGCCCGGACTCCTAATGGTGGGGGGAGCCAGGGGCTTTGGAGGGGGGCGCTGGCTGCAGGATGAGCACTGAGGGGGAGGCCTGGGAGGGCGTGAGGCGTCCTGGGGACACTGTCTGCTGAGTCCTGCAGCCAGGGCTGCCCGCGGTTGGGAAGCAGAGACCGCGCGCCGCGTGCTTGATCCGAGATGGGGTGTGAGGGGCTGTGCCTGTTTCCTGCTGGAGAGTCGGTGTGGGGGGGGGGGTAGGTTGGGCCAGGTGTGCTCTGAGGTGCCTTAGCGCACGGATGGGGGTGGGAGCCGGCCTCTGTGGCTCTAACAGCAGACGCTGCAGGGGTTCTTCAGCTCAGGGCAGAAGTGTCACCCCCTCTCCCCTCCGCACCCCTGCAGAAGAAGCTCCAGGACCAGAGGCAGTACATCGTGGCTGAGTTTGAGCAGGCCCACCAGTTCCTGCGGGAGCGCGAGCGGCACCTGCTGGACCAGCTCACCAAGCTGGAGCAGGAACTGGCGGAGGGCCGCGAGAAGTACAAGAGCAGGGGCGTTGGGGAGCTGGCCCGGCTGGCGCTGCTCATCTCCGAGCTGGAGGCCAAGGCGCAGCAGCCGGCTGCAGAGCTCATGCAGGTGAGACGCCTCCCCCAGGGCGGCGAGGTCTCCGTCCCACCACCCGCGTGCGTGCGGGACCCTGGGAGAACCACCGCCTCTCAGGCCTCGATTTTCTCTCCTGAAATGTCGGGAGGTCACCCCCACCCGCCCCACCTCCTCTGAGGTCACGTGAGCACAGGAGGACCTGACCGGCATGGTGTCCCTTCAGAAGGCAAACTTTCTACCAAAAAAACAGTTCAAGGAATTTAGAAAGTGCTGTGAAGAGGAAGGGAAGGTTATGCGTGTTTTCATCACTACTGTCCGTCCTCATCTCGACCATCACAGGTCCCTGGCAGACAGCCTCCAGGGGAAGCTGCAGGCAGCCCGCACTGCTGGGGTGGCTGAGGGAGGGCCGCAAGGCGGCTTCTCCCAAGGAGGGACTGGAGGAGACAGGCGAGGTTTTCTGTGGGACGGAGAGCAGGCAGGGTGCCTCTGGAGTACTTCCTGGAGGAGGCGGCTTTGATGCTGAGAAGGGGAGAGCCTTGAACTAGAGAGCAGGTCACCAAGTGGAAACAGCACCGTGCCTCCTTCCTCCTGGAGCCTCCAGGAACAGGAACAGGGCTCACCAGCGTCTGGAGGGGTGTGCTGGACCCTCCCCCTCACGGGTCAGGAGGAGGCTCTGGTGGCTGGGGCTGCCAGCAGCGGAGCCCCCCAGGATCTCCTCCAGGAAGATGCTGTCCCGGCCAGCAGTGTGGCCTCAGGAGACACAGCAAGGCAGGCTCTCCAGGTACATGAACAGGTGGCCTGGCCTGCCTCCCTGCGCGGTCCATTCTGACTCCCAAATCGGGACTGGCAGGGGGTGAGGGCCCTAAATCAGAAGTCGCTGAGGGCCCAGCCGCAGGGCAGGGCAGGAGTCCTGTCCCAGCTGTGCTCCTGGGCCTCTTGTTCTTGTCCTTCATTTTGTCCAAAATGTGTCTCTGGCATTTCCTCCAGATACCACTGTGTTCCCTCGAATTCCTCCATCAGACTGGGACTGGGTCACTTACTGCCCCCTCCCCTGCCTCCTCAGGGCGGGAAAGCCCTCCTTTCCCCGTGGCCACGCCACGTGATGTGCAGTTATGTGGGGGGCAGAGAGAGACAAGCTGGGGTGCTGGTGGGGGCTGAGATCCCGACGGGACCCCCTCCCGCTCCACCCAAGGGAGTGGAGCGCCACTCAGACAGAAGACAGACTGGGAGCATGGGGCGGGGACAGGGTGAGGGCGTGAGGACAGGGCGCAGGTGCAGGGCTGGGGCGAGGTCAGAGGGACGGGGTGCAGGGACAGGATGCGGGGACCGGGCGTGGGGCGGGGACATGGTGCGGGG
>NW_023270765.1:187232-194519 GCF_011800145.1 Mirounga leonina | reverse complement strand
AGGATGCGGGGACCGGGCGTGGGGCGGGGACATGGTGCGGGGATGGGGGCGCAGGGACCTGGGACAGGGTGAGGACACGGGGACGGGGTGAGGGGACGGGCGCAGGGACAGGGTGTGGGGACCGGGTGCAGGGACGGGGCACGGACGGCCCGAGGGTGCAGGGATGGGGCACGGGGACGGGACACAGGTCCAGGGGTGGGGCGAGGGCGCAGGGGACCGGGCGCAGGCCCAGGGCGCAGGCCTGGGGACGGACTGGGCATCTGCAGCAGCCAATCCGTGAGCTCAGTGTCGGTACTGGTAGGTTTTGTCTGCTCGTTGGGGTTTGATTTTGCGGCAAGGGAACCGCACAGCTACCTCCTTCAGGTCATTATCTTTTCCCAGAGGCTATCTGACTGTGGGCAGCCAGCAGGAGGGAAACCGCAGTAACAGAGGCCCGATGCAAAGTGTGGTGCAGGGGGTAGGAGAGGGGGGAGCAGCAGGACTAAAGACGGAAAACACAGACCTTTGCACGAAGGTGCTAGAAAAGGAGAGAAAGATCTCTGGGCCTGGAATATCAGAAGACGTTAGAGGGACATCCTCCCCGGTCCATCCCCGGACGGGCCTTGCCCGGGGGCACCGCAGCCCGCTCCTGTCTCTCCCACCGTTGGGCCGAGCTCAGCCGTGGGGGCCTGCATGAGTGCCTCCGCCCTGCCCCGCTCCCCAGCCGCGGCCTCTCTGCTCTGATGGCCTGTTTCGGGACAGCCGCAGGAGTCTTGGGGGGTGTCCTCAGGAGCCCTGAGCCGGCCCCTTCCCTGTGCAGGCTCGTTCCCTATGCAGGCCCGGCGTGTGGACCCCCGGCCCCCCACGCTGTGCTCTCCCACGGTCTCTGGGCCACTCCCAGGCTTTCATCCTTGGCTGGTCTGTACCTTCCCGCAGTCCTGGCAGCTCCCCCCACTGCCCACGTGCCTGCCTTTCGAGCCCCGTGTCCCAGCACACCAGCAGGGGAACGCGGCTCACGTTTGTTGCCCCGTCCACCAAAGCTGGCTGGATTGGAAGGATTTGCTGGAAACTCACGACTGGTGTCGGGCCGGTGCTTGGTGAGACCGGGGTGAGCGGGGAGCTCTGACGGCCCATCTGGCCTCCCTGCAGCAGAGCCTGCCGGTCCTCCTGAGACCGCCGGACCTGCATCAGCCGCCACCGTCCGGTGACTCTGTGTCCCAGAGCTCCCTCTCCGAGAGGCTAGCCCGTCCCCTCCCTGGGCTCCACTCCTGCCAGAGCAGAACGCCTAGTGTCCCCTGCAAGGCTGTCCCCCGGCTCCATGGCCCCACCCCAAGCCCCGGAGCCGGGCCGGCGCGGGGGAGGCGCACAGGAACATGTGCGAGGAGCGACAGGAGGGCCACCGTTACGGGAGCGTCTCATGGGGGCCGCAGACCCCCCCAGGCACCGTCCCGGCCCACCTGCCCCTCCGCCCCGCACTGCGCAGGGCGGCCCCGTGGCTGATTACCAGGACCCTGGCTAGGGGCTGGGTCAAACCCAAGGACAGAGACGCAAAGACAGTTGTGTTTCTTTCGGGAACGGAGCTGAGGGTTCTGGAGCCGTCAGGGCAGGGGCTGACCGCGAGGTTCGGGAAAGCTGGGCTTCCCCCAGCTGCAAGGCCTGCTAGGGTGCACAGCAGTTTCCCCTTTTAAAGGACATGACCTACAAATTGTAGCCACTGGTTCCTCTCGCGTCCCATTGGCTAGAGCTCAGTCACATGACCAGACGTGGCCACAAAGGCCTCTGGGAAATGTAGTTTTCCCTGGTGGCCCTCTGCCCACTGTAACTCCAGGGGTCTGCTGTTCAGAGGTCGAAGGGGGGCGGACTTAGCTGCGTGAGCCACCTGGCAAGCAGCTCGCACACATCACTGCCCCACGCGGATCCCCTCGGGGCGTTTGCATCCACCAGGAACACGTGCACCTCCCACGGTGCCCGTCCAGCCCCGCATGGCCCGGGCCCCCATTCCGTTCCTCACCTGGCCAATCTCAGCGGAAGCCGGGTGGCCGCGGAGAATGAACCCTGCCCTCATGGTTATCCACCACTGCCGCGGCGGTGCGGGCCCTGTAAGGAAGGGGCCACATCGTTCTGTTCACTGTTGCGCCCGGCTGCCAGCATTGTGGGCACCTGTGAGTGGGGTCTGATTCCACTCAGCTGATGCTTGTGCTTTCTTCTCCTCCAGGACACCAGGGACTTCGTGAACAGGTAACAGAGCTTCCTTTCCACGGCGCACCCCACCCCCCTTCTCCTGCATGAGACCCATTTGAAGGAATGGTGCCACCTCGGTTTATGGTGGCCGGCCTCACTCCTGGGAAGCAAGAACACAGCCTCGGGAACTGGAGACTTGCTCTCCGAGGCAGCCAGCGTCCCGTCCTGTTCCGAGACGGGGCAGGAGATGAGAGTGGAGACCGAGGCAGTCAGCGTCCCGTCCTGGTCCGAGACGGGGCAGGAGATGAGGGTGGAGACGTGCTCAGCAGACAGAAGCGTTCTGGATGCTCTGAGTCCTGGCCCAGCCATGGGCTGTTCACTCAGTTTTTTTGAGCCCTGGTTTCTCTGTCTGTTGATTGGGGATTGTCATACCTTTCTCTCCTGCTTCATAACTGTCGTGAGAATTGAGAGAAATGCAGGAAGAGCTAAGTAACAGGTCCATCTGTCATCTTCCCAGGTATCCACGGAAGAAGTTCTGGATTGGGAAACCCATTGCTCGGGTGGTTAAGAAAAAGACGGGAGAATTCTCAGATAGACTTACGTCCCTGCAGCGAGGCCTGAGAGAGTTCCAAGGTGAGGGCTGGGGGGTGCACTGGGGTGGGAGTTGGAGCTGGGGCTCTGCATTGAAGGAGGGTACGAGCTTCTTACTGTCATCTTTGGCCTCACTCCTGGGTCTTCTGGTTGTTTTCTGTTTTCTTCTTGGGATCTCAGGGAGGGAGGCCCGTCAGGAAATTAATCCTGTCCGAGTAGAAAACGGGCCCGTAAGTTTGCTGGGCTCGAGGGTCATTCTTGTCCTTTTCTTGTCCCCAGGGAAGCTGCTAAGAGACTTGGAATATAAGACAGGTGAGTGTCCAAAGGGCTGTTCCCAGTTCACCTCCCATGAAGAATACTGTCCCCACAGAGACTGAGACTCCCCTGCTGCCCCCGGGGAGCCCGTTCTCTAACACAGCTGAGATTTCCCAGCTGCTTGTCTGCAGCTCCCTCCACTGGGTCTCTAGTCTGCAACAGAGGCTTCTGCTTGATTGCCTGACCCCGTCTGCACAATGTTCCCCTCTGCCGAATGCCTGGCTCCCGCATTCGGAGGCCGTCTGTGCCTCAGGCCCAGCACTGTGCTCCCTCCATGCCCTGCTGTCCAGTTGTGCACTGCATAGCCCTGAGGGACCCTGTGACTAGCAGCCCTTTGATTGTAGGGTGTGGCAGCCCCGCGGGGCCCACCAGTGACACCATTGCTCGTTCTGTCATCCCCACAGTCAGTGTCACGCTGGACCCGCAGTCGGCCAGTGGGTACCTGCAGCTGTCGGAGGATTGGAAGTGTGTGACCTACAGCAGCCTCTACCAGGGCACTTACCTGCACCCCCAGCAGTTCGACTGCGAGCCGGGGGTGCTGGGCAGTAAGGGCTTCACCTGGGGCAAGGTGTACTGGGAAGTGGAGGTGGACAGGGAGGGCTGGTCCGAGGAGGAAGAGGAGGGGGAGGAGGAGGAGGAGGGGGAGGAGGAAGAGGAGGAAGAGGAGGCGGGCTACGGGGATGGGTATGAGGACTGGGAGACGGACGAGGACGAGGAGTCCTTGGGGGAGGAAGAGGAGGAGGAGGAGGAGGAGGAGGAGGTTCTTGAAAGCTGCATGGTGGGGGTGGCCAGAGACTCTGTGAAGAGGAAGGGGGACCTGTCCCTGCGGCCAGAGGACGGGGTGTGGGCGCTGCGCCTCTCCTCTGCGGGCATCTGGGCCAACACGGACCCCGAGGCCGAACTCTTCCCGGCGCTACGGCCCCGGAGGGTGGGCATCGCCCTAGATTATGAAGGAGGCACCGTGACATTCACCAACGCAGAGTCACAAGAACTCATCTACACCTTCACCGCCACCTTCACACGGCGCCTGGTCCCCTTCCTGTGGCTCAGGTGGCCTGGGACACGCCTCCTGTTGCGGCCCTGAGCCCACCGCTTGCTGCCTCCCTTCTTGGGGATTCCAGGACCGTGATGGGGAGGGGTGTCTGGCCATGGCACCTGGAGCAGTGCACACACCCCGCCCCCCCGGTGGCTGTGGCCCCTTGAGGCTTGCTCGGTGCTGGTGCCGCCGCTCCCGTCACACAGCTCCTCCCCCAGCCCCGGGGGTTCCCAAGCAGATTTCTGACCCCGGAGTCCATGAGGGCCCCTCTGCTGCCCACGGCCTTTGGCCCAGCGCTGCACACTCTTTGTTGAATGGAGACGAGCTAGCATTTAGTCGCCCAGTCTGGCGTCTGGTGCTGGCCTGCACCTGAGGTCACTTGCCGTCCTCCATCCCCCGGCGTCCCCCTCGCCGACATCCGCTCTGCTGCCAGCCTTCCCTGCCACCCTAACTCAGAGTGACGCGTGTGAACGTGAGCAGAGCAAAAACCCGCCACGGGTTCTGGGCCATTTGAATGAGCCTCCTGGAGCGCCATGGAGTTGCCAGGCCCCGAGTGGGTGCCTCGCTTCTGAGACCAGGGTCCAACGTCTGACGTTTGCACATCGAAGAAGCCAGGACCCTCGGAGCCTCTTGGGGGAGGGATCTGGAGACCTGTGGCTTTACGGCCACACGTGTGGTCAGTGATCAATAAATGACCTGAGGGTGGGGTCTTGGGAGGGGAAATTGTAAAGGGAAGCCAGAATAGCCTGCTCTTGATCAGTCATCTAAAATCACCGGGGCAGACATCCGGTCCAGGAGAACCTCCCCCTGGGAAGCCCTGGCCAGTGCCTCCAGCAGGGTGGAAGCTTGGGCTCCGTTGTCCTGGGACAGGGGCGGTGGGGAGAGGAGAGGACACCAGCGGGGCTCCCGGAGCTCGCCCGGCCTTCATGCTGGTCTTCCTGCCGGGAGAGGGCTAGAGTGCGGCCTCACTGCGCCCACTCACCCCCTGCTTCAGCCGGACGCCCACAGCCTTTGTCCGCACCTGTCCCAGGCCTGGCACCAGCATCCTGCACCCCAGCACCTCGGCCCCCACATCATCTGTAAATGTCCCTCTGATTTCTGCCTCTACTTTTGAACCCCCCACAGCACCTCCTGCAGTGCTGGGTACACAGCAGGTGGTCAGTAAAGACTTGTGGGATGAACAGCCTGGGTTCACATATTTTATTATAACCTTCCTGTGGCTCCAGAGCGGTTGCGTGGACAGCAGTGGCCCGGGGTCTCTCCTGGGCCCAGACAGGAACCCCCACATCTCCCTCTCCCACTGTGCTGGCCCCATGTCGACACCGAGCATCCGTGCAGCCCAGGACGGCCTGTGACACGGCGACATTCCGTGGCATACCCAGAATCTTCCCTTGGAAAATGCGCGGTGCCTGCCCCGAAGGAAACGCAACCAGCTGAGCCTCCATCCTGCCCTTGGACACACTCAGCCACCCAACCATTTCTGGTCTCTTCTTTCTGCTGGTTTTTTAATTGCCATGTTACAGATAGAAAAGGAAGAATTACATAAAGCCCTTTCAAGATCTCATTTATGACTCTTCCCCCTTTTTATTTTTCATTTGTTCTTTTTACTTTTCTTTCTAAATAGAGATATGCAAAGTGTGTCAATTATTAGAAATAAGACACGTTATTAATATGATGTCAGTTAATCCTGAGAGAGAATAATCAGTAGCATATTCTTGAAAATTTACATTTATTTTGTTGATTGATGTGAATTGTTCCCTAACATTATACTCTCCTAATCTTTTATTTATGGAAAAATTTCAGAATTCTCAAAATGCCTTTTATCCTTTTTTGGAAAGAATTTTTATATAATGAGATGTCTGTAACTTTTTAAGGTGATCATTGTATAATTAAAATTTCCTATTTATTAAATAGGGAACATTTGCATTTGAACAAAATATAAATGCTTTCGGGTCATGGTTTAACGAGTTTCCTGAGTGTGAAACTTCCAGAATGAACTGTAGACGATGAAGTTTTCGTATGAAACAGCCTTTGAAAGTCATAAAAACGTGCACGTTATGCTGCCACCTGAGGACAGAAAGTTGCCGCGTGGTACTTATTTGGCTAATTCTTTTGAACCTTTTTATTTTTATAATCATATTTTTAAGTATTTTTTTTTATGTGAACGTCACCTACATGTATGGTCAGATCTCCGTAGTGTTTATCACGGAGAGAGAAAAGAGCAGCCCCTCCCTCTCCCGGGGCGCTTCTTGGCGGACCATTTCCTCGACGGCGCTGGGGTGGGACCCTGCCCTCCGATCCCCCAGCAGCCGAGGCTCTGGGTCGGGCCCCGTCCCCGAGCGCACGCGCCCCACCTGTCCATCCCGGCGGCCGAGCCCGAGCTCGGCGCGCCCACGGCTGGGTCTGCAGAAGCTGTCTGTGGGGACAGCCTGCTCTTCCTGGACTGGGGAATTTCCTTTTTCTGCCCTTTGGCTCCATTGCCTACGTCCGTCTTAGTAATCAAAGCCCGGCGTCCTTACCCATTGTCAGCATCCGTCGCGATGGCGGGTCGTCAGCTGCTCTGTCCTGTTGTCCCGAAGCCTGCGCCCCGGCCTGTGCACAGCCCTCCGGGGGTCGGGGGTCGTGGCTTGGCTTTGCCGCTTCCTGACCCCGTGTTTCCTGTGTCCCTGACCCTCCTCTTAGCTGACTTCCTCGTCCTGGCCCGGGAGCTTCCCGAGGGCGCCTGCAAGTTGTTTGAAGTGCGGAGTATCGGCAGGTTCTCGGCCCCTCGGTTCTGGGAACGTTCCCGAGTTACTTGTGGACGGTCGCTGTCTCCTCCGTTTCCTCTGTGGTCCCGGCCTTCGCAGGGCTCCTGCACGGGTTACTGAGAGGCCGGGGCGGGCCGGGATGTTTCCGGGCTAGGGCGGCGGTGAGGCGCGCGTGCAGGTTATATTCCGGGGGAGGGCGACACGCAGGGAACTGGCATAGGACGGTGACGGGCGGGGAGCCGCTGTCCGCTTTCCGGGCCAGCAGGGCTGCTCCGAGGAGGACAGTCTGCGATCGCACCGGCCAGGGTCACGGGCAGGGACAGGCTGGGCCGGGACGCCCGCGTGTCTGCAGTGCGGTGGGCGGAGGGGCGGGGGAGCAGGGGAGGGGTCAGCGGCCTGGTGGACCGCGCTGCAGGGTCGGGGGTTTCCCCCGAGGGC
>NW_023270765.1:159151-187222 GCF_011800145.1 Mirounga leonina | reverse complement strand
GGGCCCGCGGCCTGGTGGACCGCGCTGCAGGGCCGGGGGTTTCCCCCGAGGGCAGTGCGGTGGGCGGAGGCGCGGCAGAGCAGGGGAGGGCCCGCGGCCTGGTGGACCGCGCTGCAGGGTCGGGGGTTTCCCCCGAGGAGGGGCGGCAGAGCAGGGGAGGGTCCGCGGCCTGGTGGACCGCGCTGCAGGGTCGGGGGTTTCCCCCGAGGGCGTTGGGAAGCTGCTCAAGCCTTACAGGCAGAGGATTAGTGGTTCCACTCAGACACAAGTAGGCCGCACCTCGTATTGACCAGGTACTGTTCTTCGCTGGGAGGCTCCCTGTCTTCAAGGAGCTCATTCTACAACAGACGCAAAGCTACGCATGACGGGCGCCTGGGTGCCTCTGGGGGTTGAGCATCGAACTCTTGATTTCGGCTCAGGTCCTGATCTCAGGATCGTGGGATCCATCCGTGCCTTGGGCTCCACCCTCAGTGGGGGGGCTGCGTCTCTCTCTCCCTCTGCCCCTCCCCCGTTCATGCTCTCTCTCAAATAAATTAACAAATCTTAAAAAATAAATAAGCAATAATAAAAATAAGCATGGCAAATACAAAACAGCGCATGTTAGAAAATAAGCACAATGGACCCAAACCACTACGGTTGCTTTTTGAAACAGATAAGTGAGGAAGCAGGGAGTCCTGGAGAGGAGACGTCTGTGGTGAATCCGCCGAGTGATGACAGTGTAGACTGTGGTGGTAGGAGGAGCGGGTTCCAGGCGGTGAACACGACTTGCTGCTAGGCCGGCGGCCCCTGGGTTTGGGGTTCAGCCGCGGGCAGCTACGCGTGGTTGGGGAGCGGCTTTGGAGGCCGCGGTGGCAGGATCGGGCTCGGGTCTTGCTCGTGTTCCGTCCGAGACGTCTGTCGGGCATCTGAACGGAGAAGTCACGCAGGGAAAGGGCTCTCAGAGTCAGGACCGAAGCCGCAGACGTGGGAGTCAAAACGCACAGGGGCCAGCCAGTTAAGGCCCTGGCAGGTGTGAAGCTCGACCCTAGGATGGGGCCGCGCTGACCCCTGGGCGGTCGGGCATCTGTCCACGGGCCAGAAGTGAGCAGCGGCGGGTTAGGAAGAGGTGCAGCGGAGGAGCAGATGAACTCAAGAGCTGGGGGGGAGGGGGCGCCCCCGAGCGGGCACGGAGCTTGCGGCTCCCCGCCTCGCCCCTGCAGTGCAGTGATGCTTTGCGCCCCGCGGGGTTTGCGGAGCCCCGCACGCATCTTTGTAAATAGTCCCTCCACTGAGGCCTCCTCAGTCACCCCCGTTGATAGAAGACCAGCCCAGGGCTGGGGTGATGGAGGGACGGAGAGGAAGGGGCGAGGTTGCGGCTGCTGCAACCAGGGGCTGGCCTGTGACACGCGCATTTCCAGAACAGGAACGGAGAAGACTCTCAGCACCTGGCTTGTGCTGTTCGCATTAAATTCCAGGCCCTTGGCCCTCCTGCGGAGGGGTAAGATGCTGATGATTCAGGTAGTCTTCCAAGGGCTGTGATAAGAGAAAAAGAGGGGCGCCTGGGCAGCTCAGCCGGTGACGCGTCTGCCTTCAGCTCAGGTCGTGATCCCGGGGTCCTGGGGTCGAGCCCCGCGTCAGGCTCCCCGCTGAGCATGGAACCTGATTCTCCCTCTCCCTCTGCCCCTTCCCCGACTCATTCTCTCTCTCTCAAATAAATAAAATCTTTTTAAAAAGAGAGAGAGAAAGCAGCTTGCAGCAGGTGCTTGGCTTGGGGGGCTGATGAGTTGGTGCCCCGCCCAGATCACAGCCCAGGACAGA
Organism: Mirounga leonina; assembly: GCF_011800145.1. Classification (NCBI taxonomy): domain Eukaryota; kingdom Metazoa; phylum Chordata; class Mammalia; order Carnivora; family Phocidae; genus Mirounga; species Mirounga leonina. The sequence continues at coordinate 185,425 of NW_023270765.1, read as the reverse complement.
GAGGAGAGATCAGAGGTTCCCAGAGAATCTGCCTGCACATGGAGAGCAGTTTTGAATAAAAACAGATTGCACGATGAAAACGATGGTAGAAACCACGAGAGATTTCCTTCTTGCATCTCAATACTTACACTCCTTGTGTAAGTACTGCTCTTTCTTTTATTTAATTAGCTAGCAGGAGGATGATAGCAAGATGATAGCATCTTTGTCTTGTTCCTGATTTTAAAAGGATGCTTCCGTGTTTTAGTTAGGATTAAGTGTGTTGAATTCAATGTTTGATGTATGATTTTGTAAGGTGTGCTTTATAGGGTAAGAAAATTCAGTCCTTAGCATATGAAGCATTTTCAATGGGAATGAGTATTCAATTATATCAGATGCATTTCTATCTCTCTTGAAGTGATATTTCTTCCCTCCGTTAATCTATTAATGAATCACATTGATGATTTTTTTAATGTTAAACCGATGTTTATATTCCAAGGGTAAACTCTATGATTTAATACCATTTTTGCCAAGTTCTGTTTATTAACTTTATTTAGGACTTTTGAATCTGTGTTCATAAGGAAAACTGGACTGCGGATTCCCCCTGTCTACATCTAGTTTTAGTATCTCATTTACACGGGGCCGATAAAGTGGTTTGGGGAGCATCTCTCTGTTTTCTGTAATACTTCAGTGTGGGCATTATCTCTTTCTTAGAAGGTTTGATGAAATTTGCCTGTAAGATGCCAGTGGATCTGATATTTAATTTTGTTGGAGGGGAGGAAGAGGGAGGGCTTAAAATTTTAATTTCTAACTTGATTTAATAAATGGTAATAGATCTATTCAGGTCTTCTGTGTCAGCATACGTCAGTATTGGTAAGTGATATTTTCTACAAAATTGTCCAGTACGTCTCTGTTTTCAAAGTTGTTGACGTAAATTTCTTCCCAATTCCTCAGTAGCCCTGTTTCCCATTGTTTTTTAAGATTTTATTTATTCATTTGAGAGAGACAGAGAGAGCACAAGCAGGGGGAGAGGCAGAGAGAGAGAGAGAAGCCTAATCTCCACTGAGCAGGGAGCCTAACGTGGGGCTCTATCCCAGGACCTGAAGATCATGACCTGAGCCAAAGGCAGACGCTCAAAGACTGAGCCACCCTGGCGCCCCTCTGTTTCCCTTTTTTTTTTTTTTTTAAGTTTTATTTATTTATTTGACAGAGAGAGAGAGACAGCAAGAGAGGGAACACACAAGCAGGGGGAGTGGGAGAGGGAGAAGCAGGCTTCCTGCAGAGCAGGGAGCCTGATGCGGGGCTTGATCCCAGGACTCTGGGATCATGACCTGAGCCGAAGGCAGGCGCTTAACGACTGAGCCACCCAGGCACCTCTGTTTCCCATTTTTAATATTGTTGTTTGTACTTTTGCTTTTGTCTTGACCAGTCTTGCTGAAGAGTTGCTACCTTAGTGGTCTTTTCAAAGAAGGAGCTTTCAGTGTTGTGGAACATTCTAGCATTTCTTTCACTTATGTTTGCTCTTAGCTCACTTCCTCTTTCTTTAAGCTTACTCCATTCTTTTTAATTTGTTGACCGAGGTAGTTTAATTTTATGATTTCATTTATCTCTACCAAATGCACCTAAGGCTGTAAATTTCCATCCCAGTAACACTGTCGTGGATTTAAAGTTGTGTGTACAGAGTTCTTTGCTATGTCCCGTTCGGGAGATAAAGCTTACTTCCTTTCCCCTGGGTGTGGGGGGCTCACTCCTCACAGACAGGACTCTGAGCGGTGCTTGTGAGCAATGAACTGGATGGTCCAGCTTCTGGCAGCCATGGCTGCAGCCGGCACCTCAAATGCCCAGGAGAGACCGTGAGCCAGAGCTGCCCATCGCAACTGCCCCCATTGCTGACCCACAGAAACTGGGATCGTGAATGTTTGTCACCTCAAGCTGCTAGATTTGGGGGTCAGGTGCTGTTAGGCTCCAACAGCTGATGAACACAGTGTTAGCTGCATTATACCCTTTTGGTGTTTGCCTTAACTTTCAGGGGGTTTTTTGGGTTTTTTTAAAGATTTTATTTGTTTATTTGAGAGAGAGAATGAGAGAGAGAAAGAGCACAAGACGGGGGAGTGGGAGAGGGAGAAGCAGGCTTCCCGCCGAGCAGGGAGCCCGATGCGGGACTTGATCCCAGGACCCTGGGACCATGACCTGAGCCAAAGGGAGACGCTTAACTGACTGAGCCACCCAGGTGCCCCAACTTTCAGTTTTAATACTTCAAAATTTTCATTATGATTTCAAATTTGGCCCATAACTAATTTAGAAGTGTGTTTTTAAACGTAAGAGCTTCTATAAATGTAGAGAAATTGACTTTATTTTCTGATTTTTCATTCTGTTACACTGTGGTCAGAGATCTTCCTCAGATGCACTGTTTTAGGAAAACAGCTCTGTTACTTGTGACTTTATGACGTTTGCGGGTGGGAGGGGGGTCAGGTGGTTTTTAAAGCTCTTCGGATTAATAAATCTTTCAAACATTTATACTTTTAGAAAACATGATTATTCAGGTATTATTCCCTGAGCAATTATGATCATGCAAGAAATCATTTAATAAGGCAAACACTGTGGAGACTAGAAGTTTTACCGGATTCTACAGAGCAGTCATAATATGTGGAGTTGAGGAATCCTGAAATACTCTCTTGTTACAAATAACATTTGCAAGAACAGTTTTCTGACAGCAGAACACAGACCGGGCAGTCATGATCCTGAGCTGCCATCCAGCCCCACGGCCTGTGATGCCCTCGGGGACGCCTCTGGCCAGACGCCTCCGCAGAACTAGCAGGAGAGGGCACTGCTCTGTGTGCCTTTCTGATACTCTTTCCCCAGCAGCTGGGGTGCAGGAGAGTGAGACACGAGGACTGCATTGGTCACAAGCAAGAAAACAGAGCTGAAGGAGAAGGGTCAAAACTCACACATGGAAGAAAGCTTGAAACAGACAATGATAGTGATGTTTGACTTTGGTACCTAGGGCTTGTTCGCTTTTTTCCTAATGTTTCATGAGTGTTCAAAAAGACTCTATGTTTGGGGCGCCTGGGTGGCTCAGTGGGTTGAGCATCTGCCTTCAGCTCAGGTCATGATCCCGAGTCCTGGGATCGAGTCCTGCGTCGGGCTCCCTGCTCAGCAGAGAGTCTGCTTCTCCCTCTCCCTCTGATCCTTCTCCCTGCTTGTGCTCACTCTGTCTCAAATAAATAAAATCTTTTTTAAAAAAAGACTATGTTTACTGTTAAGTTCAGGGTTCTTTGTATAATCATTAGATGAATTTTATTTTGTTATTCAAATACAGTGTATCTTTATTAGAAAAATCTTATTTTGTGGTTCAAATATTCTAGATCCTTATTATTTTCTTCATATTTGAGTATCAGTAACTGAAAGAAATATCTTTTAAAATCTGCTAAGTTCTTTCTGTAACTGATTATGAATTGTTAGATGTATGAGAGCTTAGAATTGTCACAGTTTCCAGATAAATTGTTCCTTTTACCAGAATGTAGTGTCCCTGTTTCTCCACCTAATAATACTTCTTGCATTGAAGTATATCTTCTCTGATATTGATACATTCACATCAACTTTCCCTTCACTATTGCTGCCCAATATGTTATTTTTAATCTTTCAGGGTCATTGTTTTATTACTTATTTTGTAAACAGCATAGCTGGATTTTTTTCCAGTTTAGAAGCTGGTCTTTTGGCAAACATGAGTTATCCTGTTTACATTTATTCTGTTTATTGATAAATCAATAAGTTTCTATGGTGTTATTTTATGATTTCTATTTATCATTCTTTTCTGTGCTTTTTTTTTTCTTTCTTATCTTTGTTGGGTTGATTAAGTTTTCTTTATTCCCTTGTTTCTCCTCTGCTGGTTTGGAAGTTACATATTTTCCTCCTCTCTTCCCATAAAATCTTACATGCATGCTTGAATTAACAAAAGATGAAGTGTCTCAGTGTCCCTCTGTCCTCCCAGACAGTACGAGACCTTGGAAAGCTTGAACTTGGAACACATCTTCGTGTGCATGATATTATTATTCATAGCTTGGTTCCACATTTGTGTTGTTTCCAGTCTCTCACCATCCTAACAATGCTGCTAAGTATGTTTGTGCATCCCTCCCAGTGAGCGTGTGCAGGAGTCTCTCCAGGATAGACACATAAGTGAAGTTCAGGTCATAGTGTAGTACGTCTTCAGTTTTACCAGGCAATGCCAAACTGTTTTTGAAAGTGGTCATATTGATTCACACTCCAGCTGCGGCGTCTGAACTTTCTCACCAGTCTTCCGTTTTGGTCCGGCAGCCCTGTGAACTCCTCCCCGTGGATCTCACTGTGGTTGTAATTTGCATTTCCCAGGTAGCTGAGGAGGGTGGCTCTGGGATTCCTCTCTGGGTAGCGCCTGCTCAAGTCTTCAGTATTTTTTGCTGAGGTTTTCTTGCGTCTGGATCTGCAGTTTCTAGTCTTTTGTCAGTATCTTTTCCCAGTTTGTGACTTATCTCTTCACTCTCTTTTGCTGTCTTAATAATGAGAAGTTCTTAACTTTAATGCTGGGAGATTTATGGATCTAAACCTTTGTGGAGAGTGCTGTATTTACTCGTTTATTAATTGGTCTTACTTAAGAAATCTTCCCTTATGGGCGCCTGGGTGGCTCAGTCGGTTAAGCGACTGCCTTCGGCTCAGGTCATGATCCTGGAGTCCCGGGATCGAGTCCCGCGTCGGGCTCCCTGCTCGGCGGGGAGCCTGCTTCTGCCTCTGACCCTCCCCTCTCTCATGTGCTCTCTCTCTCTCATTCTCTCTCTCAAATAAATAAATAAAATCTTAAAAAAAAAAAAAAGAAATCCTCCCTTACCCCACGGTCATGGGGATTTCCCCCCATATTACCTTCTAAAAGTTTTACAGTGTCTCCCTCACATTTTGATGTCTAACTTACCTGAAAACAGTCGTGTGCCCCCTTGGTTTTCATATGCCTGCCATTAGGCCCTGTTATTGTTGGTCTGTAGAATTAGTGTTTCCTGATGTTCGCTCACATGTTTGCCGGTTATGAGTCACTGCACACTGTTATCAGCAGCCGCGGCAGCCGGGAGCCTTGCCTGCGCCAGGCAACGTGCCCGTATTTCCAACCGTTGTGAGATAGAAGGACGTACATCGGTCTCAGCCCCGGTTCCTGGCACAGAGTTCCTAAAACCCTTGTAATGTCCTACATGATAACAGCACCAGGAGCATCTCCTGCTCAGTGTGGTGACTCTGGGCGGGCTCCCGGATGGGGGCTCATCACCAGAGACCAAGCCACGACTAGCAGCTTGGAATTCCCCACGCCATCCCCCACTCTCCAAAAGGGGAAAGAGGCTGGGAATGGAGGGAGTGATTCATCATGCCTATGTGGGGAGCCTCCATAAAATCCCAATCGTACAGAGTTGAGGGAGCTTCCAGGCGGCTGAGGACACCCACGCCCGGAGTGTGACACCCCAACTCCGTGGGGACAAAACTCCTGCGCCTGGGACCCTCTCCCTGTGCGTCTCTTCATCTGACTGTTCCTCTGCATCCTTTATCGTGTCCTTAAATAAACTAGTGAATGAAAGTCAGTGTTTCTCTGCATGCTGTGAGCGTTCCTAACAAGTTAATCAACCCAAGGAGCCCCCATTGGAACTCTGACCTACAGCTGATCAGCAGAAGCACAGGTGGTAATGTGGCTGCCGAGGGGGCAGTCTTGTGGGACTGAGCCCTTGACCTGTGGGGTCTGACGCTGCGTCCAGTGGAGAGTGTCAGAATAGAGATGAATCACAGGGCATCCCCCGGCTGTCTCCAAAGATGGCCTGATGCCGGGAAAATTCTGCACTTGCCGACCAGAACTGACGTGTTGCCTGCAAGCAGGACAGGAGCCTCAGTGGAAACACACGGTAGGAAGAGCTGTGTGTTTCCCCACCAAGAAGGGAAATCTGTGCTTCTCCTTACACAGGTATTGTTCACGCCTTTTAACAGTCCCAAAGTAGGCACTTGTTCTCAGTTTTCAGACCAGCAGACTAGACGTTTAGGGAGATGAAGTAAACCCCGGAAGCTCACACAAGTAAAACGTGGGAATCCCTGTTCCTAGAGCCCATGGTTTCCACTGAGCACAAAGGTACGAGATCATTGCTTTGCTGGGGGGCCTGGGAGACAGTGCGTGCACGTGGTCCCAGCCCTGTGGGAAACAAGGTGATGCTTCAGGGCGTAGAAGCGCACTCGTCCGGCCCGTGGATGGACTGTCTGTGAGCACAGGTGTGAAGACACAGGTCTCGAAGGTGGGAGGGATCCTCTATGCTCTTGGGCCCTGGGCAGAGGGGAGGATTTCCCAAGGTTGAGCCAGGCGCAGACAAGAGCCCTTGTTCCCCAGGGCACTTGGCCGACTTCTCGTACACTCACTGTTCCTTCTGCATGGCTCTCGGGCCCCACCCAGCCAGTCTCTGGAGCCCTCTACAAAGAGATATCTGTGAGCTGATGATCCTGGTGGCAATGGCCTTATTGTCACATGAAGATAATTAGTTCTGTGTCCTCCTTCGGACGGGGCTGGGGCGGAGAGAATATACAAAGACAGTATTCACTGCTGATAGCCACCTAGTCCCAAACTGAAGGTAGTCTACACAGCGCTTCTCAGTTTAATTTTCTTGGCTCTTCTGTTGGATTTGAATACATTTTTTTCACTCCCTATTCTGACCTTCCGGCAATGAAGCTACAGTGCTCTTTGAATTTGGGAGGTACCCAGCCCTGGAGATGCCGGAACGCCGGCCACGACCAGAAGCCAGCCCTGGCTCACTCCTTCCTTCACCAGTGGTGCTGAGTGTGAGCTCTGGGCCTTGGTCATCTCTGTCCCCAAGTGTTGTACTGGACCTAGCCCAGATTTCTCATTTTGACCACAGACTTTTCAGTTACACGTGAGAGAAGGAATGGAAGTGGAGATTACCCGGCTCCTAAGTAGGTTTGGTTTTTTGCTTTTTGTTTTTCTGGCAGATGAATGGATAATGAAGAAGTTGTTGCATAAACACACACACACACACACACACAATGGAATAGTACTCAGCCTTCAAAAGGAATGAAATCTTGCCATTTGCATCAACGTGGACAGAACTGGAGGGGATTATGTTAAGTGAAATAAGTCAGTTAGAGAAAGACAAATACCATACAATTTTGCTCCATGTTGAATTTAAGAAACAAAACAGATGAACATAGGGGAAGGGAAGGAAAAATAAAATAAAGCCCTTAACCTGTGAAATCTGATGCAGTTCCTGGGTAGATGGTGTCAGAATTGAGTGGAATCTGGTGGACACCCAGCTGGTGTCCAGGTCATTGGTGTCAGTGTCAGGAAACCCCATCTACCCCACATTGGGGTTGGGTTCCAGAATCATCTTACACACATTAATCCATTTAGCCACATTTAAGCCTAGAGAACAGGCATTTTGATCTCTTCTTCACATGAGGCTAAGACTCAGAGAAATTAAGTAACTTCCCTCTGGCAGAACTACAGTTTGAACTCATAATAACCAAGCAAAGGGCTATGAATTGCAGCGGGTGCTGCCGGCCACAATGACTGGCCCTGAGGTGCTTACCCAGGGTCACCAGCACACATGGGCTAGTGACTTGCAAACCAGCACAGAAGTCAGTACCCAACCAATCAAAAACCTCTGTCAGGAATTTGGGATTGAAGGTCCACAGTAGGGTGTGTTGGGTGAAAGCAGTGATGTGGACCCCCACTTAGACTGGGGTCTGATTGCAGACCTAGCATCACCCTAGCGCTTTTAGAAAATCCCAAGTCCCTCCTTACATCTTCTGAATCAGAACTGCATTTGAACAAAATTCTCAAATGCTGTTTAAATGCTAAGGTTTGCAAAGCACTGAGGTAGCTGGTGGCTCAGCCAAGAGGGTCCTGGGCGGGTTAAAGAATCTGTATGTGATTACGAAACACTTCAACAGTGAACTACATCGTTATTAGGTAAAGTTATCAGAAAAGTCGGGGTGCCTGGGTGGCTCAGGTGGTGAAGCGTCTGCCTTCGGCTCAGGTCATGATCTCAGTGTCCTGGGATCGAGCCCAGTGCCAGGCTCCTTGCTCAGCGGGGAGCCTGCTTCTCCCTCTCCCCCTGCTCGTGCTCTCTCTCTCTCACACACACAAATAAATAAAATCTTTAAAGTTATCAGAAAAACAGGGCGCCTGGGTGGCTCAGTTGGTTAAGCGACTGCCTTCGGCTCAGGTCATGATCCTGGAGTCCCTGGATCGAGTCCCGCATCGGGCTCCCTGCTCGGCAGGGAGTCTGCTTCTCCCTCTGACCCTCCCCCCTCTCATGTGCTCTCTCTCTCTCAAATAAATAAATAAAATCTTTAAAAAAAAAGTTATCAGAAAAACAATGGTGGTCTAACATCAGACGCTCTGACTGTGGGATGACCACACCCATGGTCAAATACAGAAAAATCACAATGATTATCTTGAAACATGAAAAAGGGTATTTGATAAAGCTTAAAACTTAGGCATTATTTGACAAATTCTAAGAAAACTAGGAATAGAAAAGCTCTCTCGGGGTGCCTGGGTGGCTCAGTCAGTTAAGCATCTGCCTTCGGCTCAGGTCATGATCCCAGGGTCCTGGAATCGAGCCCCGTGCCAGGCTCCTTGCTCAGCGGGGAGCCTGCTTCTCCCTCTCCCCCCTGCTCGTGCTCTCTCTCTCACACACACAAATAAATAAAATCTTTAAAGTTATCAGAAAAACAATGATGGTCTAACATCAGACGCTCTGACTGTGGGATGACCACACCCATGGTCAAATACAGAAAAATCACAATGATTATCTTGAAACATGAAAAAGGGTATTTGATAAAGCTTAAAACTTAGGCATTATTTGAAAAACTCTAAGAAAACTAGGAATAGAAAAGCTCTCTCGGGGCGCCTGGGTGGCTCATCTGCCTTCGGCTCAGGTCATGATCCCAGGGTCCTGGGATCGCGTCCCACATTGGGCTCCTTCCTCAGCGGGGAGCCTGCTTTTCCCTCTCCCTCTGCCTGCCACTCCACCAGCTTGTGCTCTCCCTCTCTTTATCTCTGTCAAATAAATAAAATCTTGAAAAAAAGAAAAGCTGTCTCTAACTTGATGAAGGCTCTCTACCAAGAAATCCATAATAGTCATTATGCTTAACTGAGAAACCTTAGTGAGCTGCTTTTCCCTTTAGCGATGGACTAAGGATGCCCTCTCTCCACACTGTTGAACAGCATGCTGGAGGTCTGGGCCCACACAACAGGATGCAAAATGGCAGTGAGAGTTATATAGAGTAGAAGGAAAGAGTCAAAACTGTTATTTTCAGATGATGAAATAACAATTTTCTACATAGGTAACCCTGTGAATTAACAAACTATTAGAACTAATAAGGATGTGACAAAATTGCTAAAAACAAGATTAGCAAAATCAATATCGTTCCTCCATATCAGAATAATCAATACGAGTTATAATTTTTTTACAAGGAATGTTTTATAATAACAATGCAATCCTTAAAACAATTGTAGCCCCCCAAAATGTACACATTTTATGAAGAGCAAGTTTTGTTTTTTCTTATAAAGTATTTCAGATCCACAGGAGAGTGTTTTAAGTAAGCCACTGCTCAACTCTCTCAAACCATTGTCTTTTGAGGAACATGATTCACTTTTCCTCCCTGCCCTCCAGACCAGAAGGAACCACTATGAGTCATCGTTTTAACTGTTGTATGGTGCTGTATATGAATATACTAGTTGGTTATCTGTTCTATGATGTAAACTATGCCGTGCCAAACTGTTGTACGCTTGTGTGAACATTTGTCTGGAGGGAAAATGACCAGGTCAACAGACAGACATGTCACTAGATGTTGCCAAAGTCTTATCTGCAGAAAATCTCAAAATTCCATTAAAGGCATAAAAGGAGATCTAAACCGCCAGAGAGAGATGACACGTTTATGGATAGGATGATGATGCCCATTTGCTCCAAACTAATTTCCTCAGTCCTCAAATCTAATAAAATTACGATCAATGCCAATGTAATTTCAGTTAAAAGAGCACCAGGATTTTTTAAAAAAGAACCTGACAAATTGATTCTAAATTTATATGGAAGCATAAACGTCTACAGATAAGTAAGATACATTTGAAAAGGAAGCCAAGGCGGGGAGAGCAGTCCGATTAGACATTACGTTGCACTACAAGGTCATGGCAATAAAAAGCAGCACGTCCCGGTTCCGGGGACAACGGAGTCGAAAGCTCAGAACAGTGTCTGCATTCGTGGGAAATGGGTGTCGTAGACGTGCTACCAGCCAGTAGGACTAAGATGGATTATCTAAGTAGATGGGGTCAGAAGAACTGGCTTATTATGTGGGGAAAAATAAAGCTGGCTGTCTTCTTCATTCCAGATAAACTAAAGATATTAGTGTGAACAGTAAATTTCTAGAACTTGTCGCAATATATTTAAACACACACACACAATCTTGTGGTGGTGAAAAAGAATCTTTTTTTTTTTAATTTATTCATGAGAGACAGAGAGAGAGACAGGGGCAGAGGGAGAAGTAGGCTCCCCGCGGAGCAGGGATCCCGATGTGGGACTCGATCCCAGGACCCTGGGATCATGACCTGAGCCGAAGGCAGACGCTTAACCGACTGAGCCACCCAGGCGTCCCATGAAAAAGAATCTTAAAAATATAAACCACAAAGTGAAAAGTTTACCAAATTTGTCATCAAAATTCAGGATTTCTTTTTTTTTTAGATTTTATTTATTTATTTGACAGAGAGAAAACACAAGCAGAAGGAGTGGCAGAGGGAGAAGCAGACTCCCCACTGAGCAGGGAGCCCGACGCAGGGCTCGCTCCCAGGACCCCAGGATCATGACCTGAGCCGAAGGCAGACGCTTAACTGACTGAGCCACCCAGGTGCCCCCAAAATTCAGGATTTCTATCTAATGAATAACACCACTATCAAAGTTAATAAGAAAGTGATATTTTCAAGTCTAAAATGAGCAAGAGATTAGTAGCTAGAGTATGTAAGAAATTCCTGGAAATCAATGAAAGAAAGATGGGAACATGAAAGATGGGAGAAAGATGGAGAAAATTCGAGAAGAGATGCACAACCTGACAGGTGGAAAAGGACAAATTTTTAGAAATGAGGTATCACTTGGGGCGCCTGTTTGGCTCGGTCGGTTGAGCAGCCAACTCTTGATTTCGGCCCAGGTTGTGATCTCAGGGTCGTGAGATCGAGACCAGCGTTGGGCTCTGTGCTCAGCGGGGATGCTCTCTCCCTCTCCCTCTGCCTCTGCCCGTTGCACTCACTTGCTCTCTCTCTCTCTCTCTCTCAAATAAATAAATAAATCTTTAAAAAATGAGATAACACATTACAGTCATCAGATTTGCAGAAATGAGCAGGTCTGATAGCACCCATTGTTGGTATGGGGGTCGGAAAGCAGGAATCTCTGTGCCCCTCTGGTGAAAGTATACATGAATATAGCCATCTTGCGAAGAAATTTGGTGGTACTGAAGGAAAGTGAGTGTGCAAATGCCAGTTGCCCCCTCCTGGGGGTGAACCTTACCTTCATAAGGGGAGAGTATGAGGCTGTTTGTCATCAATTTTGCTCACTGCCATAGGCAGAAGGAGGTAACCTACATGTTCTGTGCCAAAAGAAAGTACAATGAAGCGTGGCTGACGTGTTCTATGGAATAGTATTCGGCAATTAGAAGCCATAAACTAGATGCATGTACGGCAACATGACTAGATCTTAAAACCGTGGTACTAGGTCAAAAAAAGGAAGAAGCAGAGCTAGTCCTGTACTAGGTATATATTCAGAGATCCCTCTGTATCCGAGGACATGTGAAAACATTAGAGTAGTGCCCATGTGGGTGAGGAGAATGGGAAAGAGAATGGGAGAGACAGGAGAAAGTATAAAGAACACGAGAAAACCTGCCTGGGCTGCTGATAATTGTGCACTCTGAACTGTGGAGTATGACAGAGGCAACTCTCTGCCCTGAAGTCCCAGGAAAAGGGAGGAATGGAAAGGAGTGGGGAAATAGAGGGCACAAGTAAAGCCAGCAAGCCTGCCCACAGACAGGAAAACCGCCCCGTGTGCAGAGCAAAGTGAGTAGACTGGAGACAACACTGGGGCTCACAGCCTGCTGTAGTCATGGTTCTTGGGCTTCGGACAGATTCCTCCTACAGACCCCAGCTGGGTCCTCACAACCACCCCTCTGGTTCTCTGGGGCACCTCAAGTGCATGACAGCCCCTCACAGAAGCCAGCAGCCTGGCAGTTATGGGGGGGGGGGCAATGTCTATTTTCAGACCGTCCAGTGGGGCCACCAGAAGGATTCTTTCCCTCCAGGCAGCTCCCAGTCCTCCTATTTGAGTGTTGGCGACTCCTAAACCTTCTCCTTAAGATTTTAAATTCCATTTTCTTTCTTCTTATGCAGGGCAATTTAATTTAGGCCCAGAGCCTCCACCTGAGCCTATCCACACCCCTAAGTTACCTGGGCCACTCACCCTAAATTTAATCACACTTGGAAATACAGTGTGAGTGTCTCATTTGTTTTTTCAATTTCATACTCGGCCAAAAAAAAAAAAAACAAACAGCCTTGCTTGTCCAAAACACTAGAGCAGTGCACAGGAAGTGAAACAAAGCCCCATCATCCAAATAATAATAATGGTAATGGTAGTAAATATCTGAGAGGTTAGTTAGACCTGAACAGTGGGGTCTGGTTCCACTGCCATCAGGACAGGATTGTGTCGTGGTCCCCGAGATTCCATGGAGAGACACATGACATGCAGAAGTCTGGCTGGTTCCTACACTTTATTAGACATCCTCTACAAGAAACACGGCCGAAACGTCAGAAAGGCAGGGGCCCCGGGTCCACCGGGGCTGGAGGAAGAGGCGCTGCGCCGGAAGCATCTCCCAGCGCGTGTCACAACGGAAACAGTCAGCTGCGCAAGTCAGTGCAAGCCCGACGAAGTTCTGCTTTCCCCCACGGTGATTTCTGAAGCTCTGGCAGTCTGTATTGGAGCGCTGTTTCGTTCCGTTCCTCAAATCATTGCCCCGGGTCTCCGGCGGCCAGCCCGGCCGCTCTCCGCCGCAGCGCCCCTCGGACGCGCCCCTCCGCCGCCCAGGCCTGCAGGAGCCCGTTTCCCAGACGGCGAAGCGGGGAGTCTCGGGGACGCAGGCGGCGAAGGCGGGGTCCCGCTCCGCGGCCGGGCGGAGTCGCGCAGGTGCGCGCCCCGGCAGCAGGTGCAAGAGCGGCGGGCCGGCCCCCTCGCGGCGCGCCTCCCCGCGGGCTCCCGGCTGCAGCAGCCGGGGCGGCGCGCGCCGCCGGGACACCCTCGGAGCGCAGGGGCTGTGCGGCAGGTCCTCGGAGACAGGACGTGACGGCCCCTGCGGGAGGAGAGGGGGGCCCGGGGCGACGCGCCCCAGAGCGCGCGCGATGCGGGGGCGCTGCGCGGCCTGCCAACGCCTGGCTCCGCTCCGTTTCCGGGCAGAGAAGGGCGGCCTTCCCCGGCCTGCAAGCGCTCCTGCGCTGCGGCGGGGTTCGCTTCCGAGAGCGGCGGCATCCGCTTGGCCGGGGGGCCGGGAGAAATGCAGAATCCTGGGCCCCGCCCCAGACCTACTGAACCACAGTCTGCCCTTTTTTTTTTTTTTTTTAAGATTTTATTTATTTATTCATGGGAGACAGAGAGAGAGAGGCAGAGGGAGAAGCAGGCTCCCGCGGAGCAGGGAGCCCGATGCGGGCCTCGATCCCAGGACCCTGGGACCATGACCTGAGCCGAAGGCAGACGCTTAACCATCTGAGCCACCCAGGCGCCCCACAGTCTGCCTTTTAACAAGACCCCCCAGCTGTTCCTTCTGCAGTTAAGTTTGAGACGCAGAATGAGGTGATATTTGTGGAAATAGTTTCTAAAGTAAGCACCATCTTCGAAGTAAATGCTATTTTTTAAAATTATACAATATGTGTTCAAGTCAACAGAGTCTGGCACGATGCTGGGCAGAACACACACCCACCCAACCAAGACCTTCGTAAGTATTTTTGAGGAAATAATATCCGTAGGCGGAACAAACATTAACAGCACTAAGCTCCTGACATGCATGCATTCCTTTATCTCGTGGCTGCTCATGGGGTCAGGACTAGTGTGTGTTCCATTTAAGGTGAACAAACCGGAACCAGGAGGTACGCTGGCTTGCCCATGGCTCATAACCAGCAAGCGGTGATGGGTGGAAGAATCTGCTGTTCTGCCATCAGGGGATGGGGAAAACTGCTGCCCCTCCCCCTTACCTGAGAAGGTCCTCAGCATCACTGGGAGGGGGAGTATTTTCCTGTGGAGATCTCGGATCTTCTCGACAAGGTCTGGAGAAATGGTCTCTGGACTCACAAAAGTCTTTGTCTCATACCTACAGACAATCAGTCCCTTAAGAATTAGAGGTGGGTCCTTTAAGAGAATGTTTGGGGTCTGCGGAGGCTGCAAGGGGCAGAGGTCATTACCCTGTTTGCCTCTAGAGGACAGTACAGTGTCACTTGAAAAAAAAAAAAAAAAAACGACCTTAAACTCCTCTTTCTAATTTGGGTGCTGTTCATTACTAGGGGAAAGGGGGTTGGGGGGGGGAAGAGATGAGAGAAAACACGAATCAGCTCCATCCCTGCCCGTCCCCCATGGTCTGACCGCGAGCAGGCTCAGGGTCCTCATCAGACCAGAAGACCCGCACAGCCCTTTAGCTCCACACCTCTAACACTCTTGGAAAGTTTGGGAGACACTTCCTGAGTCCCGGGCCCCAGGTCCAGGTTCTTATGGCTGCCTGAGAAGTGTTCCTCACCAGGCAAGCACGGAGAAGGGACAGGTGCTCCCAGCAGGGGACAGGACGGGACCAGCAGCTTCCCTTTGTGGTGGTGTCTGTGACCCAGAAGGACATGCAGCAGCTGAGCTGGGGGGACACGGCCGAAAGGACGGGTTGGTCTTCCCCCGCTCTGCTCTGCCTACCACAGTTTATAGGAGGTATCTCCCCTCGGAGTTACAGTTTACATGCTGTTCAATATGGACTCGAGCACCAATAACTTCAGGAATTAAACAGATGTTTCTGCATCAGCCTAAAAACATGATTATGGCTTATAACTTCACCTCCAGGGGAGAACTGTATCCCTGGTACCAAACAACCAGTTTAAAAATGGACTCTTAGGGGCGCCTGGGTGGCTCAGTCGTCAAGCGTCTGTCTTCGGCTCAGGTCATGGTCCCAGGGTCCTGGGATGGAGTCCCGCATCAGGCTCCCTGCTCTGCGGGAAGCCTGCTTCTCCCTCTCCCACTCCCCCTGCTTGTGTTCCCTCTCTCGCTGTCTCTGTCAAATAAATAAATAAAATCTTTAAAAAAAAACATTTAAAAAATGGACTCTTAGAGCACAGAATTTTACGTGGAGGCTGTTTGTGTGTGTGTGTGTCAAAGTGAATTTGCATTTCTGTGGGGGGCAGGGTAGAGAGTGACCCCCCTCGGTCTCCGTGTCCAGGGGAACAGAGGTGAGAAGAACAAAGTGTACGCTCCAGGCAGAAAGGAGACCTATCTGCTCTGGCTGGCTCGGACACCCTACAAAGGAAAAGAACATCTCTCAGGGTCCACAAGTCCTTCCCACCGCAACTGCACAGCCTGTCCTCCTTAGCGTCGGCCTCAAAGCTCTCTCTTCCAGAGAGCTGTATCTGCTCGTTACATCACGCCTCCCGACTCACTGGGACACTGCTCAGGTCATTTGAGCTGGCTTCTTTGTCTTAGCCTTCTCTCGGAACTGTGTTCTACCTCCAGGGCTTGAGGGATGCTGGAGAACAGGGTCCAGGCCTGACTTACCCGCCGGACCTGATGTGAAACGGGATGATACAATGACAATCACACTGCAATCTGTGTGCGCCGGGGACCATGCTACGCATTTTGTATGGACTGTTTCTTACAATCCTTGCACGAGCTCTGTGAGGGAGGTGCCATTATTATCCCCACGTTTAGGGGGCTCACGAGGCTCGCCATGGTCACACGGCGGGAAGAGCCTGCCCTCAAACCTAAGGCCCTCTGACTCCAAAGTCCTTGACACGACCCCGGTGGGTGGCGAGTCATCCAGCCTTCCTGGGTCTGCGCATCTGTCAGCTCTCCAGGCCAAGGGAACCCAAGGACTGGCAGTCCCTCCCAGCAGAAACAAGGTTCGCTTGCCCTTCCTGCCTGTGTCCAGCAGCCCCAGCCTCTGCCGGCGTCCCCGCCTGTGCGGCCCCTCTCCTAGCCCACGGGGTGGTGGGGACGGCCTCACCTGCAGCAGGACCCTTGCTGGCTGCTGACTCTGCTCCTTCAGCTCCTGGGCCTGGGCCCCAAGCCTGGCGACCTCCTCAGATGACCTGAAGATGTATTCGTCTCTCTCCATGCAGCTCTTCCTCTCCAGGTCCCTCAGCCTGGCCTGCAGCAGACGCTGCTGGTCCATCAGCTCCAGCTGCAATCTCTCCAACACCGTGTCCACCTGCTGCCTCTTGCTTTCAATGTGAGTCTGTGAGGGGTGGAAAGATAGACAGGGCCGGGAAGAAGATCAAGAGGCCGGTCTGCAGGAGGATCACCTGGATCTTCCTGATTCAGAGACACAGGGAGTCACTAGCTCTCCCAATACTATGTTAGAAGCAGATGGGTCTCAGAATAGACTTGGCAGCAAGGAGGGCTATGCTCTTGTCTTACCTGGGGATTCTAATAATGCCCCATACGCCCTCAGAGCCGTGTTGAACTTTTCAAGCATCCTTGCCCATCTACAACACCGTCCTAACCCCACCATGCCTTCCCTAGAGTCACGAGGAGCAGGTGGTAGTCGTCCGTCAGAGAGCCACTGAAGGAAACAGGCCGTGGTTCGAGTCAGCACGGAGGGTCCGGCATCGCTCTCCGGCCCTGACGTCGCCTTCTGCACGGCACGCTTGGGAGGGAGCAGAGGAGTGCTGCGGGTCTCTTCCTGCCTCCAGCTCTGCCGCCTTGCTCAGGGCTCCAGAAGTTCTCAGACTGCGGCTTTCCTCCGGGATGACTGAGGAGCTCACCAGTACCCCACTCCCCCACGGTGCGCAGGCCAGCCTCGGTCAGGACTGGAAGCAGACCCGGGTACCAGCTTCTGCCCCACCCTTCCCGTCTGAGGGCAGTGCTTTTGGGCACATAGACTGGGATGGGAAGGTGGCTCCGGGTCAAGACACCCGGCTTCTAGGGACGCCTGGTGGTTCAGTCGCTGAAGCATCTGGCTTGATTTCAGCTCGGGTCGTGATCTCAGGATCGTGAGATCCAGCCCCGTGTTGGGCTCTGAGCTCAGCGGGGAGTCTGCTTGTCTCTCTCCCTCTGCCCTTCCCTACTCTCTCTCTCTCTCAAATAAATAAATGTTAAGAGAGAGAAAGACCCAGGTTGAAGCCATGTCCTCATGAACATGGGCTTTGCTCTCTGTGGACCGTCACGCTCCCGGACCAGTTCTCGGCTCTGTAGAATGGCTGGTAAGATGGGTCTTGGGCTAGATGTCGGAACCATCTCCAGCTGTGAAGCTCTGGGATTCCATAGCCTTGACCCCAAATGCCCTCGTACAGAGGCAAGGAAGTGAATGAGAACAGTACAAAAGTACCAGACAGCAAGCTTCCCCGGAGTCTGCTCAGAAAACCCCCAAAAGGGCAGGTGGCAGAAGCACTTTACCAGAAGCGCTTGGGGCTTCCCGTCTTCCCGCCTCTGTGTGTCCTCCATCTCTTTCTTCTCCAAGCTCAGGGCTTCCGACCGGTTCCAGAGATGGTCCTATGGGGAGCAGAATGGGCAGGAAGAGGTGGCTGAGTCCACAGGTCTTGTCCGCTGAGTCCCAGGTGCATGGCTGATGGTGAGAGAGTCAAAGGTGAATAGCTCCCGTCCGTATTCCGGCAGAGATTACCTTGAGGTCGCCACCAGCCCGGTCACTCGGGGCTGAAGTACAGACAGACGAAGGCGGGGTCAGTGTGTGAGCAGCTGGGTGGGAACGCAGCGGAACAAGGGGAGGTTTCGAAGACAGAAGGCATTTACAGTGGGTCTAGAGAGGGGGTGGTGAGGACCGCATGCCCCGACTGTACACTTAGAAATTGCTAAAATGGTTTAAAAAGAAAGAGTTCAGGGAGAGGACAGCAGTCTGGGAGGAAGAGTCAGAAGCAGGAAAGAGCAGAGACGTCCAGGAGACGGCAGGTGCACAAGGGCCAGTCCGCCGGACACGCGGTGCCTGGGGGGCGGCTGGGCTGGGGCTGAGGTGGACAGGCGGGATCCGTGTCCTCACTACAGATGGCATTGGTGCCCTGCTGATGAGGTCGGGCTTTCCCGGCGCTGGGGACCCCGGGAGGGATTGCCACAGGGGCGCACCATGGTCTGCTGCGTGTTTTGGTGGACTGGAGGGTGCTTGAGAGGGTGAGAATGGACATAGGGAGTGCGTTCGAGGCTATGCAAGGTCTGGCTGAGGACGGCGAGAGCTTGCATTTGGAGGTGGTTGTGGGGACAAGGCCAAGTTCAAGATTCAAGAGGTGCTTCTGAGAAAGTCACTTCTAGACCCGGACACTGGATGAGCAGAGCGATCTGAGGGCAGCCCGGGGTGGGGGGCAGGGGGCGACACAGGTGGGCCACGTCGGGCCTCCCCTTCTCACAAGGAAGAGTGGCACCTGCAGGCTGCCCTTCCTGGCCCCTCGCGTCCCTCTGAGCCCCGCAGTCTGGGCCTCGGTAGATCCCACACCCAGTGTGGGTCCTGGGAGATCAAGTTCACCCTGCCCACTGTGGGAGAAGACCCTCCCTGCACAGCACTCATCCTGCAGGTGTGTCTCCTCCTTGTGTCTCCACCCCACAGCTGGGTCCCTGTGGGGCCCCTGAGGCAGGAGTCCCCCTAAGCCTGGGAACGGCCTTACGTCCCCGGGGAACCATGGTCCTTCATCCAGATCCCTATCGGTTCTCTTCACTGTGGATGACGGGACACTGTCCCAGCCCACACAGTCCCAAGGAAAAGCCATCCATCTTACCCAGTAGGGCTGAACCACCCCGTCGAGGATGCCCACGGGGTGGGTGCGGTGGGAGGGACCCTCCCAACAGACCATACAGAGGAACTCAGCATCGACCTTGCAGAAGAAGTAAATCTTCTCAGCATGCTGCTCATAGTTGTCTCCCCCAGAGGGCCCAGGGGCACAGGGGCCACGAGAGGCTCCGTGGGCTCCTTCTCCTTGCAGAGTGCACAAAGCAACACCTGGCAGGAGGGCTGGGCCCCCATCTGGGAGGGCGGGAGGACGCAAAGCCCCGCAGAAGGTGTGTCCACAGGCGCTGGCCACTGCATCCTTCGGGGGTCCCCTGCAGGCCGGATAGGTGGTCTCCTCATGGGAAGGTGTGGAGGGCATCCTGGTGCCATCCCCAGCCTGTCCACGGAAGCCTCTGCCTCAGGCCACACAAATCCCCCATCCGTGAAATTAGCCACTTCTGCGTGAGTCATGGAGGGAACACGATAGGAGGCTGAGAGAAGAAAGCAGGAGAGTTCAGCCTGGGAAGCCACCGGGCGCCACCTGGCCACCACCCATCAGCTGAGTGGGTTCAAACTCCAGGGCACCTCGAATGACCCAGCATTTCCCAGCAGGAGCCTGGTCAGCCCGTTCTCCACTCCTGTCTCCTTCTGTCCCTGGGATGGGGAGCCCAGCGTGCATGAGCTCACAGGGAGATGGGTTTCCTGGAACCCCACCCTTGGCCGCTGTGGGGTGGAGACACAAGGAGGAGACACAGCTTCCTGCCATCGGAACAGGTGGGAGCCGTCAGCTTCTGGCTCTGGGATGTGCTCTCAGCGTCAAAGTTCAGGCTGCCCTGGGAGGCACGGTTGGGGCCCCTCCTCTGCTTCCTCAGCTCGTCACCTCATCCACCCAGGCTGGCCTCCTAAACTCTACTGTCGCCAGGCCTGGACCCAGTGCCCCCAAACACGGTGACGCTGGGTCACAGTGTCCTTCGATTTTAGTTTTTAACTTCAGGTGGGAGAAGGCAAGAAACTGTAATACAAATGATTTATGTCCCTAAAATTTAGAAAACTCAGCCCAAGAGATAACGGACTTAATAAGCACATTTATGTAGGCTCAGTATTTTCCTATTACTGCACCCAATCAGCTAACAGCCCTTTGGGACAGGCATGATTACCTTCATTTTACAGAAAGACGCGTGAAGTGACTTCCCCTAGGTCACGGAGCTGGAGAGCTGCGAGGCGGGGTCAGTCCGAGTCTCCTGGCTTCGGCGGTGCTCCCCCCGTGGCCTTCCCCCCACAAGATGGTCCACGCCTCGGTTCTTCATCCGCTCCCTGCATCTCTGCGTAAAACCCAAGGAAACTCCCACTCTGACGCTAGCGATCCCCCCTGCGCTGTTTCCCTCGCTCTGAACCTGAGCTGGTGTGTGTACCCCGTTTCCTTCCCGCCCGCCCTGGCCCTCCCGGGGGTGCAGCCCCTCCCCCACCCTGCACGGGAGCCCCCAGCCCCACGGCGCCGCGCAGCAGGGGAATGCAGCCGGTCCCAGCGGAGATTGCGCGGCCGTCCAAACTATACATCAGTTAGAAGGAACGCAAAATACCTCATTACTAATTCTTAGACTGGTTACGCTGGAAACGATCATATTTGGGGCTACATAAAATAAATATTAAAATTAACCCCACTTTTTCAAATATGGTACGTGGAAACTAGGTGCACAGGTGGCCCGCGTGGTGTTTGTGTGAGGGCAGGGCTCTGGGACACTCAGCTCTGAGCGCACACGGCGCCCTCACCTTCCCACGCACACGCGGCCGGCTGCCCGAGCAGCGCGCTCTCAGCCCGGAGGCTCCGCCCCAGAGCGGCGGGGGGCTCGGGGCGCGCCGCGGACGGACGCGGCCCGGGGTGTGGGTCATTAACAGGTGCCCGCTGCTGCGGGTTTCCCTCCTGCTCCCACACAGGGCTCGTTCCAACCTCCGTGGAAGCCGGTGCCCGGCCGGTGACGTGCTCCGCCAGCAGGGCCGCCTTATCTGCGCGCTCGCGCTCCCTGCGCCGGCTGATACCCGTATCTCCCGGGGGACAGCTGGTCCTACTGCAGGGGGCTGGCGTGGCGTCTCTGCTCCCCGACCGGGTCCCCCTCCCACCCCAAAGCAAGGACTATCTCTGCCGACTGTGGACGGCCAAGATACCACTTCACGTCTACCGTGGGCGTGTGAGGATGGACGGGAGCAACGCGGGGCCCCAGGCTGTGGGCAGCAGCCCGGACAGTAACTGAGGCCGTGTCTGGAATGCCGCGGCCCCCCCTCCCTCCCTCTCCTGGAGCGCGTGTGTCCACTCCTTTGGGAGGAGGACGGGAGGACCAGGGCATGCAGGTGGGTGCCCTGCCCTTGGGCAAGCGTGTCTGTGTGTGCGTGTGCACGTGTGTGCGCTCATCCATGACCACGAGGGCATTGGTGTGTATTTAAGCCGTGCCGCGTCTGGCCGTGCGAGGATGAATGTGTGTCTGCTGTTCTCCCAGATCCTTCCTGCTCAGCCACGCACAGACGGTGACCTTGAGGAGCCCACGGGCACAGCCACGCCATGGCCTCAGCCGCCTCTGTGACCAGCCTGGCGGACGAGGTCAACTGCCCCATCTGCCAGGGCACCCTGAGGGAGCCGGTCACCATCGACTGTGGCCACAACTTCTGCCGCGGCTGCCTCACCCGCTACTGCGAAATCCCAGGCCCGGACCCCGAGGAGGCCCTCACCTGCCCCCTCTGCAAGGAGCCTTTCCGCCCTGGGAACTTCCGGCCCAACTGGCAGCTGGCCAGCGTGGTGGAGAACATCGAGCGCCTCCAGCTGGTGTCCACGCCGGGCTCAGACGAGGAGGACGTCTGCCAGGAGCACGGGGAAAAGATCTACTTCTTCTGCGAGGACGATGAGGCACAGCTCTGTGTGGTGTGTCGGGAGGCCTGGGAGCACCGGGCACACACCGTGCGCTTCCTGGAGGACGCAGCAGGGCCCTACCGGGTAGGAGCGGGGATGCAGGGGCCTCCCTCTTCCTGTCACCCCTCAGGCAGGAGCCCAGACGCGCGTGCCGAAGCATGTTCTGTGTTGTTTACTTATGGCCAGCACAGACCAGGGGCTCAACAAGGACACGCAGGATGGCTGAGTGACCACAGTGGGTCAGGCAGGCGCTTCCGAGGATGTCTGCATTTGGGGGAGCAATTGTGCAAATAGTGTGTGATGTGCACCAACGTGTGCATGTTGCCGTGCATGTGGTGTTTGGGGGGAGGTCTGTGTGCGTGCTCATGTTTGTAAAGAAACCAGTGTTTATATGCAGGGTCGGTAAACATGTGGCGTGCAGTCTTATCCACCATTAACTGCGTGCTCTTTTTAGTTACTTACACCTTGTGCTTTAGTAAGAGTGAGCATCTGTCTGTGCCGATTAGTTCCCTAGCGTTTGACGGTGAGAGCGTTAATTATATTTCTGAATGTCCCTATGTGGACATTTGTGTGTGAATACCTGTTCCTAACTCTATTCTAGAGCAAGCAGTTTTTAAAACAGAGTGTCGACTCTTTTTATATTATCTAGGTTTCTTCTCCCGTCTGGAATCATACACAGAAAATGGATTCTGTTCACAAGAAAGGATTGTGTGTATGCGTTCCCTTTGAGATATGCGAGCAAGTTGGAACACTTTCAAAGAAGGGCATATCAGCTGGGGACAGATCCCAGATCTAACTTACCAAAGACAAAACAAACTAGGGTTTTTAAGCTGAAGGCAGCCAGGCTCAGATGGGGAAACCGAGTTGCGGACTGTGCCGGCACAGGGAGAGGGGACAGCTCTGGTCAGAGTTCCTGGAGAGCAAAGCTAGAAGGAAAAGGCCCGGAGAGGGCCATCTGCCGAGGACAGTCCGGGCGCGGGTGCTGGCGGTGAGGGGAGGGCTCCCTCCCTCGGGCGTGTCCCTCCTGGAGGCAGCGGGCTGACCCCTCTTCACGAGTCATTGCTTCCATGTAACATAACTTCGTGCTCTGTCTCCCCAGGAGCAAATACAGAAGTGTCTTGAGTGTCTAAGAAAGGAGAGAGAGGAGATTCAAAGGATCCAGTCAAGAGAAAACGAGAGGATACAAGTCCTCCTGGTAGGTCTCCGTGCCCTCCTGGCACCGGCCTGCCCCGGGATCCAGCGCCCCCTGAAGCCAAGGCAGGGTAGCCAGCGTAGCCCGTGGGAAGTCGCTCAAGTCCCAGCACTGACTCCCACCCCAACTAGCACATCTCTGTTTTTGTGCAAGGTGGGGAGGAGAAGTCGGCAGGCCCTCCTGGACTTGCTGAAATGCTGTAAGGACCGAAAGCGACTGGGCCCACGAGGCAGCCTCGTGCTGTGCGGACAGTGCAGGGACCTGGGGCGGGGGCTCCGATTTTCCACCGAACGTGGAGGACGTGGGTGTGGGCCAGAGGGAGCCGGGGCTGGACAAGTAAGGAAACAGAGGGATCACCCCCGGCCTCCCCCCACCGCCCCTTCAGTGTCAGGTGGCCACCAAGAGACAGAAAGTGATCTTCGAGTTTGCGCATCTGTGCCAGTTCCTGGAGGAACAGCAGAGCATCCTCTTGGCCCAGCTAGAGAAGCTGGACGGGGACATCCTGAAGCAACAGGATGACTTTGATGTCCTGGTCAGTGAGGAGCTCTGCCGGTTCAGCAACCTGATCTCCGAACTGGAGGAGAAGAACGGGAGGCCGGCCCGGGAGCTCCTGACGGTGAGACCTGCCCCCCCGCAGGCTGGCCTCTGACTCCCAGCATCTCACTTGTCCAAGCCCTTCATCCCATGTCCCTGCATCCCATGTGCAAGACAGGTCCTGAACTCCTGTCCCTGCTCCCTGGACAGTCCCCTGGTCACTCTGCTCCCCGACCTCTCACTGTCCGGCCCACATCCATCGAATCAGGGGGCTCCTTCCCTTACCTACCTGTCAGGGGTTCTGTGAGGATCCAATGGGAAAATGCAGTGGAAACTAGCAGTCTGGAGAGCATCATGTGCTATGCAAACAGATGTCACATTCTGTTTCCGAGGCAGAATGTGCTCTGTCGCCACCCTCAGGAAGTTGTTCCTGGTCTGTGGCACCTGAGGGAAGATATTGGGGTCCCAACGAGGCATCAGAAGGGCAGCATGATTGGGGGCCACACTCCTGGTTTATGGGACTGAGAGCAGGGGCCTTGGCCTCCAGCTACAGGCAGGTCCCTCCACTGTGTGGATGCATGAGATAAAGGGGTGACCTGTGTGACCCCAGACACCTCATCAACCCCAAAACTCTGTGCCTGCGGGATCTTGGGCCCTTTTTCCTATGTGGGAACGTGGTATTTGTCTTTGCTGAGCTCTCCCCTCTCTCTCCTAGGACATCAGAAGCACTCTGATAAGGTAAGCTGCCATTCCCTCATTCTCTGAGGGTATGTACACACAGTGCTTGGTGCATCTGGCTATTGCACGCCAGCAGGGCAACCTTCATGCACGCGCATGCATTTGCACGGGCAGTTGCCCAAGCCTGGGCAGTGGGGTGCGTCCCCAAGGAAGTGTGTCTGCCTGTGTCCGTCTCTGTGCCCAATTCGCAGGCAGCCAGCTGGGTCTGGAGAATTCCAAAGCCCACTATTTCTGTGCCCCTAGATGTGAAACCAGAAAGTGCCGGAAACCAGAGGCTGTGTCCCCTGAGCTGGGCCAGAGGATTCGGGACTTCCCCCAGCAGGCCATCCCTCTGCAGAGGGAGATGAAGATGTTTCTGGGTAAGAGAACCCCAGGGCTCCCTGGGGGCGGGAGTCCGTGAAGCCCGGGCCTGGGAACAACCCTCATGATCCACTGCCCAAGGCTTGAGTGGCCTTTGGCTCGTGCCCTTCTGGTGCCTTCCTTGGCTGTCCTTACTTGCACATCTTTATAAAATCTGCCTATTGGAATAACATGACTGAACAGAGATAGTAAAGATGAAGATTTCTGAAAAAAAAAAAAAATTAACTGACTTGAAAAGTAATTACACAAATAAATCTGATCTGCTGACCTTGAACAATATAAAAAGTAATGATTAACAAAACCTGCCATTCTCAATAACTTAAAAAATCTACAGAGGCCCTTGTAATGCATGATAAGTTTCTGATGATGAACACGGTTAATAAATAACCAGGGAGAGCGTTTCTCCGCGCTGTGGGGCGGCTGACTCTCTCTTGCATCCCCCTATCCGGCGGGCGCTCCAGGCCCCTGGGCGGACTCTGCCGGCTTTCCTGGAACGGGCGGTGCTGGTGGGAAAAGGCGTGATGCTGGGGAATGAGTCAGGCGCACGGCTCTCCGCCAGCACCCTTTGGACGCCCGCAGTGATGCCACCCCGTGGCCCGCCCATAGCAGCGTCGCCCCGGACGAGCCCACACTCGAACTCAGGCCTGGCCGTGGCGGACATTGTCCTCTGATCAAACCTGACCTTCGACTATTCCCAAAATTGTTTCCAAGGACAGTAAGAAGTAAATTAAGCCCCTTATCCATTCATGCGGTGGATGTCTCTGGAGCGTGCACTCTGGGCCCACCCCCTAGACGCCTGAATCAGACGCGGGACTCTGAGGCTAGTGCCCGGGTCGGTCCCTCTCTTGTCCCTTCCGTCTGGGGCTCAGTTTCCTCATCAGTGAATGTTGTGTGGTTTTGTGAGACGAGTGGGATCTCATCCTGGTTTGCATCCTCTTTACAGAGAAACTCTGCTTCGAGTTGGACTATGAGCCAGGTAGGCGGCCTGGGACGGGAGGGAGTGGGGGAGCCGCGTTGCGTGGGGTTCCCGCCCACGCGCGCGCACACACACGTCCCCCGGCTCGGAGCGCGTGTTCTCATCGACCCGACACGGCCGGGGAGAAAGGTCAGACCAGAACAGGACGCGGGCTCTCAGGAAGGGCTTCCTGGGCGAGGGGCCTTTGGTCTGGGTTTAGGAGCCCATTGTTGGAGTCACGGGAAACCGCACCCGTCAGTGGAGCTTCACAGTTAGGGTAGCCGGAGGGAAGGTGACCCGGGGCAGGATGCCACCCAGGGCGTCCTTCAGCCAGAGACCCGGGGAGTCGCGTTGCTGGGAGGGATTCTCTGACCCGTCGCCACATCGGAATTTACGAGTGTCTCAACTTAACGGATATTAAAAGCCACACTGGGCAGGGTGTCTGGGAGCTTTTCGTGCTAAGAAGTGGTCCTCTGACTCTGGTGGCCTTAAAATGACTGAGGCAGCAGGAATAGCCTGCAGACGGGCCAGAGAGCTTGCGGGAGCAGACGGTGAATGCGCCCCGACCCTCCGAGATCTCAGACGCAGGAGCCGGGCGGGTGTCGGCGGCGGCGGGCGCGGCCCTGCGAGGCCGCC
>NW_023270765.1:122044-159141 GCF_011800145.1 Mirounga leonina | reverse complement strand
GCGAGGCCGCCCGTTTGCGGGGACCCAGCTGCTTTGCGAGGACCGCGCTGAGCTGATGAGGGCGGGCGTGCGGGAGCCAGGCGTCCTGCGGGCAGGCGGTAACACGCGCCAGTCACCCGCTCAGAGCCCAGACTCTGCTCGGGGTGGTCTGGGGTGAAGTCGGGGCGTGGGGATTTCTAGCACTGTCCCGGGTGACGCCCACGCAGCCGCTCGGCCCGGACTCGCGCGCGCACACACGCGACGTGGAGAAGGACGCCAGCGGGTGGAGGCAGGGCTTTCAGGTCCTCCTGCAGGTGATAGATGTCCGCTGACGTCTCTGTCCCCCGCAGCTGACATCTCTCTGGACCCCCAGACCTCCCACCCCAAGCTCCTCTTGTCTGAGGACCAGCGGCGCGCCCAGTTCTCCTACAAGTGGCAGAACTCGCCGGACAACCCCCAGCGTTTTGACCGGGCCACCTGTGTCCTGGCCCACGGCGGCTTCACAGGGGGGAGACACACGTGGCTGGTGAAGGTGGACCTGGCCCACGGCGGCAGCTGCACGGTGGGCGTGGCGAGCGAGGACGTGGCGCGGAAGGGGGAGCTGCGGCTGCGGCCAGAGGAGGGCGTGTGGGCCGTGAGGCTGGCCTGGGGCTTCGTGTCGGCGCTGGGCTCCTTCCCCACGCGGCTGGCGCTGGGGGAGCAGCCGCGGCAGGTGCGTGTGTCCCTGGACTATGAGGTGGGCTGGGTGACCTTCGTCAACGCTGTCAGCCAGGAGCCCATCTACACCTTCACGGCCTCCTTCACCCAGAAGGTCTTTCCCTTCTTTGGGCTCTGGGGCCGAGGGTCTAGCTTCTCCGTGAGTTCCTGAGGGGCCGGTCACCCTCCTGTCGGGAGGGGGCTCACGAGAGCGCTGCACGAACTTGACCCTGCGGGCTCACCTGGGGGTTGGGGCAGAAGCGTGGCAGACCAAGGACTTGCAAGGACAAAGTGGGTGACCGTTTCCCTGACACCCGGGGGCTAGGGGCTCCGGGGACGCGGCCCAGCGGTCCCCAGCGGACACAGGAGACCCAGGTTTGGAGCCAGAAGACCGGGCTCTAGACCAGCCTGTGGCCCACCATTGTGTGATCTTGGGCAAGGCACCTCTCCATTACTTCTTCTTCCAGAAAAATGAGGGTTCATATACATGTACCTTCGAGAAACATCTCTTGGGTGTTACCTGTGAACCAGGCAGGATGGTCACCACTGGTGGTATGAAAATGAAAGGAAAATCTGTTTGGTATCTGGAGGAACTCACGGACCAGACAGAGGCAGGAAGAGGACATCGCAGCGGGGGCGGCAGGTGCTGGGCAGGGCTGCCCTGTGTGGGGGGAGCTCAGGGCAGGGGGCCCAGCAGCAGGGAGGGCTTCCTGGGGAGGACTGCCGTAGGACACGCGAGAGCCGAGTGAGGGGAGGAGGGTTGGCAGAGACCCGGCTGGCTGACCCTGCAGCCCTTGGACACTGGGCATGAGACCCTGACACCACCCACGGCCTCCCTCCCCTGGGGGCACGTCTGGCTGCGAGACGGAAGGCCAGGGCGCACACAGTAACCCATGGCCCGTGCTCTCCCCTGCCGAGAATCCCGTCCCTGCTGCGGTGAGCTCACCGTCTGAGCTCGAGAGCGAGACGGTGGGAAGGGATGAGGCTCAGAGAGCCCCACTGCCGGGCAGAGAGGGCAGGGCTGCCGAGTTCCCTCGGGGCGTGCTGGGGGGCCTGCAGCAGCACCGATGAAGCTCTAGGGCTGCAGGGACAGGCCTGGAATTCGGAGAATGATGTCAGCCGCCCCGGGGTGGAATGTGAGATCCTCTGCCCAGTGGAAGTATGGTCTTCACACCTTTTTTCTCCTAGTTGTTGTCTTTCACTCGCTTAAAGGTACCGCTCACTGACAGCCTCTTTAATAGGATCTGTGTTTGCTCTGCTTGGACACAAACTGAAATGTTCGGTCACCTCCCCACCGGGGCCCAGGAGGCCTGTGCAGGCTGAGGCCCCGGGCGCGGGGGTCTGCCTCTCCTCCTTGGGTCAGCAGGTGGAGGAGACGTGGGCCCAGGGCAGGGGCTGCACAGGGGCTGACCACTTCCTCTGAGCATGTTCTCATTGTCTATAAAACATAGTCACAGAAAATGTTGTATATTCCGAACAATAGGCACATGCGAGCCTCTGTATGATGATAATACATCCAAAGCCCCAAACCTGGGGTTCCACCAAGAAGTGGATTGCGCTTTTCTGTGTGTTTTAATTGGTGTTAGCGGGGCCTGTTAAATGACGATTGGCCTCCAGGGTCCCCACCTGTGGGAGGACGGGTGTGCTTTATGTCCCCTAACCTTGGTCACTGCAGGAAGTGCTTCCTGCTGGTATCTTCCAGTGAAGCGTGGGTGTCTGCACAGCCGAGATCCTGCAGCCAGGATTGGAAGCCCGTCTGACTAAGGGGCCTGAGCCACTGCGGGGCACGCCTCGTTCAGAAACAGGTGTGCGGGGTCCCGGTGAACACGCTGACGGTGGCCACACCCCCACAAGGGGCCTGCATCCAGAAAGACAACGTGTGTTTCCCTCGCTGAGAAATACAACTGCTAGTGAGTGAAGACGCTCAGACTGCGCGTCCGACCCTCAGTTCTGCTGACCTGACCTGGAGTGGGGGCGTCTGTGCGGAGGAGGAGGGTGGATCCCTCCACACGGTGACCGGGCCCGGCTGCTCTGCTTGTCCCAGATCTGCCCTCGAGGCCCCTGCCTTCCCCAGGAGTGCTCGGGTCTGAGCCCCTCCTCCCCGCCACCCTCCCCAGGACCCCACGGGAGGGCTGCAGCCCCATCCTGACCGCCGTGGGCTCACCTGAGGTTTTCACACCCTATGCCTCGGTGGCGCTTTCTAGTACCAAGAACGGAGACTCCCTCGAGTAGTTCCAAAAAAGAAAAGCTTGTTGTAAGAACAGACGTGTAAAGAAGGAAATGGGGTTTTCCACCATTAGCCAGGCGTCGTGGGAAGCTATGGCCGGGGTGGGGAGGGGGCAGAAGCAGGCCTCAGAGGAAGAGCTAGGAAACACAGCTATGGAACTCTCCTCTGACACGTTCCGTATATTTACTCATCTAATCCTCCCAGTAGCCGGTGAGGAGGGTGTGGGCTCTAGCGACCCCCCCGTGTATGTGAGAGAACAAGACCTGTCCAGGCTGACCAGCCGTCCCAAATCAGCAGGGAGCGAGGAGCAAGCACGCACACGGCACGTCTGGATTCGGGGGTTTGGCTCCATGCCCGTGCCCGAGGCCCCTGTCAGTGTCTGGGTGTCCCGGGCCTGGCAGGTCCTCTGCCTGGGGTCTCCCGAGGCTGCAAGCAGGGCGCAGCGGGCCGGGGCCTCCCGGAGGCTCGCTCAGACGGTTGGCAGGGCTCACGTTCTTGCAGAGGCAGGACTGAGGGCCCTGCTGCCCGTGTTGCTGGTCGGAGGGGCCGCCTGCTGGTCCCCGTGCCGGCCCTCGCCCTTCATCAGCCCAGCAGGTTCAGTGTCCGAGGAGTCCTACCAGCCGTGACCACGGAGGGACACTCCCTGCCCTTTTCTGTATCCCATTCCAGTCTCAGTCCTGCTCACGGGAAGGGGGGCCACAGAAATACAGAGCGAGAGCAGGGGTCGGGTGCAGGCGTGCGGGCCCCCCAGGCGTCGGGGTGCTCCTGTCCTAGTACGACATTGTGAGGGTACCACCATCTGCTCTCAGGCCAGGCGGAGGCCCTGGGCCCTGGCACGTGCGGGGGCAGCCGTGAGTGGGAGCATGGCTCGGGAAGGAGGCCGTGACCCCCGTGCCCGGGTCAGACGCTCAGGCATCGGGTCCCAGCTGCGGGGATGAGCTCAGGGGCTCATGTTCGGGTGGTGAGGACATCCTGGGCCGACCTCGTGGGGGGCTGGATGGGCTGGGAGAGGGAGAGCCAGGAGGTGAAGGTGAGTCTGAGGCAAGGTGGCCCAGGAATGGGCAGGTCGGAGCCGCTGAGGATGGCAGAGGGGACGGCTGGGTTCTTTTCTCCAGCTGGGGGTACATAGCCTCTAATTTCTGTGGCGCGCTCCTAGGAACAAAGAAATCCTTCAGTATGCCCTGTGGAATTGTCCCCTGGCCGGGCTGCATGACGGGACACGAGCGACGGGCTGGGGATCCCCCAGACCATGGTAAGGCCGAGTGCAGGTGTGTGTTTGTGGTGTAGCTGTGAGGGAGACGGGACGGCTCCTACCTGTCCAGTAAGTCGCTGGCCTCCTAGGACACAGGGCAAGAGAGTGACAGTCACAGTGGGTTCCCAGGTTCCTGCCACCTGCAGCCCCCCAACCCGTCACCGGAAGCCACGCAGACCCAGAGGGGGCGCCCCTCCCCGGCACCCCACTCTGCCCCACGCGGCACAGGGAAGCCTGTCCCTGTCACACCAGCCAGCAGGTGCCGCCGGCTACTGAGGAGGAGCGCAGCCTTCGGGGGGAGGGCTCGCGGTCTGCACCTTCAGCGTGTCCACACCCAGTCCCTTGGCAGTCTTGTCCAGAGCTGCGACCAGGCTGCGGAGCTGCGCTATGGCCCGCGACTCGTCGGGGATTCTGGCACCCGGGGCCGGCGTGTCCTCCAGCGGGTCTGGCCACTGCTCCAGGGGGGCATCCTGCTCCCTCCTGCTCTGCGACTGGCTCTCCAGCTCAGCCCCCAGCCTGTGGGTCCCGCAGCCTACCTGGGCCTACGGAAAGCGGATTCCCAGAGACTCGGCGTCGGTGCGCCCCTCCCGGCCCTTCAGCCTCTGGATATTCCCGCGAGAACGTTCTCCCACACCCCACACTCGGACCGTCCACAGAGGCCACAGCACAGCCAGCCCGGAGCTGCCTGCCCGTCCCAGACGGGGGAGAGACCCCACATTTACGGGAACAAGAGGGGCAGACAGCCTTCCGGAGGCTTACCCATCAGAGACAAAGGCCTACGGTTTGTGCGATTTCCAGTGGTGAGCTGCTCGTCGGCTTTGATGGTCGCTGCGAGCCGGGCGGATGGGACTGGCCTCAATGCACGTTTAAACCACACGAAGATCACAGGGCTAGACGTGACCTGAGTCACCCAGCCCGCAGGCTTCTGGCCCCCAGGCCCCCCTCCCGACACACCCATCAGGCTGCTCAGACGCGGCCAGAACAGGGCGTCTGGCCACCAGGACCCTCGGAGGCGCCCCTCCCGGGACCCCGTGAATCCCACCTGCACTGCCCACAGCTTCTCCTCCTCCTGCGCTCTGAGCAGGCAGAGCGCCCTCAGGTCTCTTCGGAGTCTCCTGTTCCTGCGGCTGAGCCGTTCCTAGAGAGATGTACACACCTGTCTGTCAGCCTGGGGGTGCGGGGGGTGCTTGATGGCACGCCCCGGGAGCTCGTGATCCCAGGATGAGGTACATACAGGAAAGTTCTGCCGAAAACCAGAGCGTGCTGGAAGCGCTGTGCTTGGGGTAAGGGGCACCCGAGCTCACTGAATAGAGGATGTCGGGGAAAGCAATGGGTAATTGTTTAAAGCCTTAACTACACAAAAATAACACAGTAGCAGGACTTTTTCCGTTGACTCCAGGGTGTTTTCTGCCAACACCTAGAAGCTGTATGGGGATCCCTGCGACTGTGCGCCCCGTGAAGCCAGTCTAGCAGGACTGACTCCGCAGAGACGGAAGGCTTCTGGCGCCTCCTGCCCCGTCCTGGCTACGTGGACAAGAGCCTCGGGACCCGCAAACCCACAGCCCGAGGAGGCAAGGCCTCTCTCCCAATCCCAAATCAGTGTCTCGATGGGTCCCTATGTCCCTGAAGCTACAGACATATTGAACGATTTCAGCTCCTAAAAAAATCTGCTTTCAAGGTTTTGATAAACAATAAGGGAAACTAGGGGCGCCTGGGTGGCTCAGTTGGTTAAGCGACTGCCTTCGGCTCAGGTCATGATCCTGGAGTCCCTGGATCAAGTCCCGCATCGGGCTCCCTGCTCGGCGGGGAGTCTGCTTTGCCCTCTGACCCTATCCCCTCTCATGTGTTCTCTCTCATTCTCTCTCTCAAATAAATAAATAAAATCTTTAAAAAAAAAAAAAAACAATAAGGGAAACTAAACTAAGCTGGTGCTACTGTTGACATAGGATTTCATGATGAAAGTGGAAGGGAAGGTGGGGGTGTCAGCAAAGGGCAGCCCCTGTCGGACCAGCTACAGGTCTGTGTGCCCTGCGGGATGGCAGGACTGACAAAGCCGTGGAGATACAACAGTGCAGTCCCGGGGACAAGATCACACAGAAGGCGGGAGAAGCCAGGGCTCAGGGACAGACCCATGTTTACCAAGGAGGTCACAAAGAGACAGTAGAACGTCACCAGCGAGAGAAGGGGCCGAGTCTGGAGAAGACCACGCCGTGAAAACTGGCTCCCAATAGAGAAAAACTAAGCTGGGTCCCTCCCTGGACCCATATGTGACACAGACTCTAGATGGAGTAAAGACCCAAGCGTGAAGGTAAAACTATAAAGTTAGCAGAAAATAATGTCGAAGAGTAAATCGTGACCTGTGGGGAGGGGAAGCTGTCTGGAGATGAACCCCCATCAACAGTCACTATTGTGGTTCAGTGACAACACCAAGGACAAAATTCACAGGGAAAGGCCAGGTTGAGAGATCACAGCACAGTGTCCAAAACCAACAAGAGACTCAGATGAGGAATACGGAAAGGAAAGCCTGCACATCAGTAGGAAGACAGGAACCCAAGAGAAAGGTTCGCAAAGAACATGAATAGTTAATTCCCAGAAGAGGGCATGCAAAGGGCTGTGTGTGTGAATTGAAGCCCAAGCTCACCAGTGACCAGAGAAATGGAAACTAACAGAACGACAAAACATTACTGGATGTCTGTCAGACTAATACAAATCAGACACCTGGATAACCCCTGGGCGAGAGGAGATGACTGTGATGTGAGGACTGGCAGGCAGGCTGGTGACAGGTGCGTGGACTCAGCCACCTCTATGATCCAGTGGTACTGTCTCTGGGTAAGTGTCCCAGGGGCTCCCTCACGTCAGTGCTAAGAGGAGGGCTCACGACAGCATCCCTGTGCCACCAGAGAGATGGGGTCATGTCCAGTCCGCTCCTGGGAATGTGCAAGGGCAACGTGGCAGTGAGGAAAAACAAGAAGCAGAACGAGCCTACAATAGTATTGTGTTAATCCAGCACATAGCACACGATGCAGCAATGTGTTTTACCAAGCCGTCTACAAATAAAAATCCAACAAAGACTTCAAAGGTTGCCCTGGGAGGGGGAGGAACAGTAATTAAGTGGAAAAATAAGTAAGACAAGAAGGGCGTTTGTGGGCTGAAGATAAGGATGTGCTGCTAACTGAAGAGTAGGTTTCATTCACTAGATCTTTCCTGCAGCAGGTCAGAAAAATATTTTTAGGAGATGTTGTTGCTGCTGGCTATTTATTAGGAGCATTTTTTTTATTTTTATCATTTTTTGCCTCATTTCCTCTTGTAAACTCTCAAAATGTATTGCTTTGGCAAAGGAGAGATGTATAGGCAGAGCCTAGAGTTGGAGGAGGTGACTTCGGAAGCTCTTCCTGGCCTTCAGAGTCTGTGGATGAATCGAGGTCAAAGGCCAGAGGTCAGCAGCGACATCCAAGCAATCAGAAAGCCAAGTAGGCAGAGTGGACGGGGACGTCACCAGGTGTCACTTGCAGCATTTGGCAGAAGGAGTTGGGTTGAGGTAAATGGGCACCGTGGGTGGCAGAGGTGGAGGGGAGATGTCCAGGTGAACGCAAAAGCTCCAGCAAGCAAACAAACAGCCCTCACCTCACGTTCCCCCAGCCTGTTCTTTC
This sequence comes from Mirounga leonina, assembly GCF_011800145.1. NCBI lineage: Eukaryota > Metazoa > Chordata > Mammalia > Carnivora > Phocidae > Mirounga > Mirounga leonina. Next base: position 151,337 of record NW_023270765.1, on the reverse strand, counting down.
TCTGCCCACCTCTGGGCCCCACTTCCTCAGGGCCCGTGCGCTGCTCAGCCAGGCGCTTGCTTCCCTTTGGAAACCTCTCCCTCCAAGGTCCCCAGAGATCTCTGGGAATGAAATCCATCCGGAGGGCCTCTCTTCTTTGAGGTGACTGTCCCCATGTCCCTCCCCATTTCCCCCACCCTCACCTATCCTTCCTTGTCCTGGTCCCTCCCACTGCTGCCCCTCTGCTTCTGCACTTTTCCCGGGGAAGGGAGCCTTCCTCGGGTTGCTTCTTGAACCCTTCTCCATCTCCACACTATACCCTTAATTTTCCATTCTGGAGGCTTCAGATTTCATCCTAATTCCCAACACAGATATTTTCCCCTAACAGTCGATCCCATGTTTCCAGCTGAGAGTTAAGTCTCTCCTACTGTCCTACCAGCAGCTCAAAGTCAATATGGAACGTCAAGCATCATCCCATTCGCCACTCCTCTGTGCAGTCCCCTGCTCTGTCATTGGACTCACCATCTGCTGTCCTCCTTCTGGACACCTCAGTCATATTTCATCTTTGACCCATGTTATTCCTCTCTTCAAAATGACTTCTCATTACCAAAGATAAGCCCAAACTCCTTAATCCCGTGTCCATGGCTCTCAGGGACCTGACCTCACTCTCCATTCCCAGTGCTCCCCCCAACCTCCCCACAGGCTCCCCACTAACCAAAGGAATTACGTGTGGCTTCCTGAACACACCCCATGCAGCCACACCCCATCTAGCCTTATCACCTACTTCCCTCTGCCAGGAATGCTACCTGTTTCTGCCTGTCAGAATGAGACCGAGTCTCAAGATGCAGGTGAAAAGCCACAGTCTTACCTCCTGGTATAGTTTAAAATTTATTTTTTTAATTTAAATTCAATTAGCCAACATATAGTATATCATTGGTTTCAGATGTAGTGTTCAATAATTCATCAGTTGTGTATAACACCCAATGCTCATCACATCAGGTTCCCTCCTTAATGTCTATCCCCCAGCTACCCCATCCCCCCACGCCCCTCCCCTCTAGCAACCCTCAGTTTGTTTCTTATGATTAAGAGTCTCTCATGGTTTTTCTCCCTCTCTGCTTATATAGTTTAAAACTTTAATAAAAAGTTTGAAGTCAACTGCAAACATTGTGTAAGTGAAAAAAGAAAGCAAAGGTAGTAATAAAGATAAATGCATGAAATAATCAAAGATAATACAGACCTATCATTGCCAATATTCAAATGAATAAGGTAAAGTCCACTTTTTTTTTTTAAATGGATCCCTCCAGGGGTGCCTGGGTGGCTCAGTCATTAAGCGTCTGCCTTCGGCTCAGGTCGTGATCTCAGGGTTCTGGGATCGAGCCCCGCATCGGGCTCCCTGCTCAGTGGGAAGCCTGCTTCTCCCTCTTCCACTCCCCCTGCTTGGGTTTCCTCTCTCACTGTGTCTCTCTCTCTCAAATAAATAAATCTTTAAAAAAATAAAAAATTAAAAAAATAAATGGATCCCTCCATGTTTGCATTAAAATAATATTTAGTGGGTGAATGTCATACGAATATGCACTCATTAGAATTAAAAATAAAAATTGTACAAACTCTTGCTTTCCTAAAATATCCCACAGGGAAAAAAAGGACAGATTGAAATACAGGGAATAGTGCAAGACCTCTTTTGTCATAATGAATATTTTTAAACGTTTGTGATCCTATCAGATATCAGATAAAACGTGATTTCACAGTAAGAAAAACTAACCGAAAAGGGCACTGAGTAGTAATGAAATGTGAGAATCTAGCAACATTGAAATTCCTTCTCAAAAGCTTTATTCACAAAATGCATTAACAGAAGTGGCTAACAGACCAAAATTTACATTTTCCTAATACAGTAGCCAAAACAAATTACCAGCTTTCAAAAATATGCTCCCTATGAAGCCAAAAGTGTCCCAAAATATGAATAAGAATGAAATCACCCATTACATTTTATGAGGGGGAATGGTGTTGATGACCAAGCCTGACAATGTCCACATGATTGTGCATCTAGAAAATGTCAGGAAAGTAGCTTACAGGAAATATGAGCCCAGCAGACTCTTATTTGAATCTATAATACTAACTGCCTGAAAATGAATGTTATAATACAGAAAGAGCATTTTTAAACTTTTTATTGTATTATATGTATATATATATAGTTTTTATACATATATTAGTTATATATCTCTATATATGTTAGTTTTTAATTTTTTTCTTCTTTTCCTTTTCTTCTTTCTTTCTATCTTTCTTCTAACAAGCTTCTCATAACAAGCAGACCAAAACACACCTAGGTACTAGCTTCCTATATGTATATTATTTTATCTTATGTTATTTTTAATTATTTTTAAAATTTTTTTATTTTTATTTTTTTATTCTTATTTCTTTTTTCTATTTTTTCTTTCTTTTTTATTTCCTCCAAAATGACAAGATGGAGGAATTCACTCCAAAAGAAAGAACAGGAAGAAATGACAGCCAGAGATTTAATCAATGCAGATATAAGTAATGTCTGAACTTAGAATTTAAAACAATGATTATAAGGATACTAGCTGGGCTTGAAAAAGCATAGAAGACACTAGAGAATCCCTTACTGCAGAGATAAAATAACTAAAATCTAGTCAGGCTGAAATTAAAAATGCTACAACCAATATGCAGTCCCAAGTGGAAGCCATAAAAACGAGGATGAACGAATCAGAAGAATGAATCAGTGATACAGAAGATAAAATGATGAGAAATAATGAAGCTGCAATGAAGAGGGAAAGAAAACTATTAGATCACAAAGGTAGACTTAGGGAACTAAGTGATTCCATAAAGCAAAATAATATCCCTATTATAGGAGTCCTAGAAGAAGAAGAGCAGGAAAATGGGGAAGAACGTTTATTTGAACAAATTATAGCTGAGAACTTCCCTAATCTGGGGAAGGAAACAGGCATTCAAGTCCAAGAGGTACAGAGAACTCCCCTCAAAATCAACAAAAATAGGTCAACACCATGACATAGTATAGTGAAACTTGTGAATTTCAGAGATAAAGAGAAGATCCTAAAAGCAGCTTGGGACAAGAGGTCCTTAACCAACAAGGGTAGACACATTAGGCTGGCAGCTGACCTGACCACAGAGAGCTGCAGGCCAGAAAGGACTGGCATGATATATTCAGAGCACTAAACGAGAAAAATATGCAGCCAAGAATACTATATCCAGCTAAGCTGTCATTGAAAATAGAAGGAGAGATAAAAAGCTTCCAGGACAAACAAAACCTAAAAGAATTTGCAAACACCAAACCAGCCCTACAAGAAATATTGAAAGGGGTCCTCTAAGCAAAGAAAGAGCCTAAAAGTAACACAGACCAGAAAGGAACAGAGACAATATACAGTAACAGTCACCTTACAGGCAATACAATGGCACTAAATTCATATCTTGCAATAGTCACTCAGCGTAAATGGACTAAATGCTCCAATCAAAAGATATAGGGTAGGAGATTGACAAAAAATAAGACCCATCAATTTGTTGTCTACAAGAGACTCACTTTTGACCCAAAGACACCTCCAGATTGAAAGTGAGGGGGTGGAAAACCATTTACCATGCTAATGGGACATCAAAACAAAGCTGGAGTAGCAACCCTCATATCAGACAAACTAGATTTTAAACCAAAGACTGTAATAAGAGATGAAGAAGGACACCATATCATAATAAACCTTGTTAAAATGTCTATACTACCCAAAGCAATCTACACATTCAATGCAATCCCCATCAAAATACCATCCACTTTTTTCAAAGAAATGGAACAAATAATCCTAAAATTTGTATGGAACCAGAAAAGACCCCGCATAGCCAGAGGAATGTTGAAAAAGAAAAGCAAAGCTGGCGGCATCACAATTCCGGACTTCAAGCTCTATTACAAAGCTGTCATCATCAAGACAGCATGGTACTGGCACAAAAACAGACACATAGATCAATGGAACAGAACAGAGAGCCCAGAAATGGACCCTCAACTCTAGGGTCAACTCATCTTTGACAAAGCAGGAAAGAATGTTCAATGGAACAAAGACAGTCTCTTCAACAAATGGTGTTGGGAAAATTGGACAGCCACATGCAGAAGAATGAAACTGGACCACTTTCTTACACCATATACAAAAAATAAATTCAAACTGGGTAAAAGACCTAAATGTGAGGCAGGAATCCATCAAAATCCTGAGGAGAGGGCGCCTGGGTGGCTCAGTCGGTTAAACGTCTGCCTTCGGCTCAGGTCACGATCCCAGGGTCCTGGGATCAAGTCCCACATCGGGCTCCCTGTGCTTCAGGGAGTCTGCTTCTCCCTCTGCCCCTCCTCCCACTCGTTCTCCTAATCTCTATCTCAAATAAATAAATAAAATCTTTTAAAAAAATCCTAGAGGAGAACACAGGCAGCAACCTCTGTGACCTTAGCTGCAGGCAACTTCTTGCTAGACACGTCTCCAAGGCAAGGGAAACAAAAGCAAAAATGAACTTTTGGGACTTCATCAAGATAAAAATCTTCTGCACAGCAAAGGAAACAGTCAACAAAACCAAGAGGCAACCCACAGGATGGGAGAAGATATTTGCAAATGACACTACAGACAAAGGGCTGATATCCAAGATCTATAAAGAACTTCTCAAACTCAACACCCAAAAACAAAGAATCCAGTCAAGAAATGGGCAGAAGACATGAACAGACATTTCTCCAAAGAAGACATACAAATGGCCAACAGACACATGAAAAACTGTTCAACATCACCCAGCATCAGGGACCCCTGGGTTCTCTTTCCCAAGCCACACCTCCTGCTTGCTGTCTGCTGACACCTTCCCCAGTGCACTGAACACTCGCGCCACCACCCGGAATGAACCCCCAGCGCCGACCCCTCTCCTGCCCCTCCCCGAGCCCCTGCCGCAGCCCCTGGCCCTGTGCTCAGCACCCCCGGACACACCACGTGCCCCATCTCCGGCATCTGGAACGCTGCACCCATGGTGTTTCTCCGGGCCTGCCCCTGGTGGGTGGCTCCTCCCAAGTCACCCTCGACCTCACATCTAAGTGATGGCCTTTCTCAGGACCTGGTCCTGCAGACTCTTCCTCTCTAGGTCCCCGCTGGGCATCACCTGCTCCACGAGGCCCTCACCGGCCCCATGGATGTGGGCCACCATTACTCCCGTGTCAGACCCTTGTTTATTTTCCTCCTAGCTCATAAAAAAACTCAGAGTTTGCTTGATTTCTTGTCTGTCTCCCTCCCTCAGCTGCAGAACCCTCACAGCAGGGATGGCATCCGTCTTGTCCATCGTATTCCCAGCATATATGGTCATTTCTGACACACTCCAGGAATTTCTTTAAGTCTTTCACAAGTGAACAAATATTGTTATTTATTTCAGGCTTACTGTCATAATTTAAAGGCAAACCCAAGGACAAGGATTCTGAATCATCTCTGCTTCCTGCAACACCATACAACATCCTACACAGAACACAGAGCTGAATAAATCACTGAGTGATTGCGCCAGGCTCATGAGTGGTGGGAGACCTCTCCCTGTGCCCTGCACTGAAGGAAACTGGCCTCCCTGGCTTTCTAAATTATGTCACCACTTCCCATCCTCCCCTCCAACCTGGACTCCCCCTTCTCCTCCTATATCAGAACACGTTCTCAAAAAGTCAAGTATCTAAAGGAAGATTCTGAATATTCATCTTTCATTACTGGACAGAAAGACACCCTGGTGAAAATATGTCAGTTTTCCACCCAATCAAATACTAACTGGGTTGGGGTTGGAGGGTGGGCAGGTTCGTAACAATAATGATAAAGCCAAGTGGCAAAATAAACATAATGAATATCCACAAAAAAATCTAACATATTAGAGTATCATGAGGGTTCTAAGACCTACCTGACATTAATACACATTGCAAAGGTACGTATTTCCAATGGTTGGGCACACAGGCAGGAATAGACAAAGGACAGAACAGAAGAGGGAGTCAGGAAAATATGCAACTGTGTGTGCATTTGCAGCAGATTATGAAGCTGGAATCCAAATCAGTGGGGCAACTCTGGATTATTCAATAAACTGCGACGGGAAAAACCATCCTCACTTGGAAGTTAACTCACACTGTCACCAAAATGTTATCTTGGATATGCTGAGTCCTCTAAAACACGTGTTGAAGGATGTTCACCAAAACATTCTATGCGATCTCAAAACAAAACAATAACGTTGAAATAACTCAATGTCTGCCAGTTCATGGTGCACTCATAGAATTGCATACCGTGTGGTGGTTGAAAAAGACTTCATAAAAATTTATCTATACACACTGATAGGAAAATGAGAAAATGTCCAAGATGTACTTATAGACGACAAAAATTAGTTACAAAAAAAATGGAGAATCTGTGGTGGGGGAGTGTTAAAGAGTGCATTCACACGCACAGTTCTCTGGAAGGATGATACACAAAAACCTAACAATGGTTACCTTCGGGAAGCAGGAAGATTTTTATTTTGACTTCATACCTTACAGTGTTGACTGAATGTATTACCAAAAGCATGTAACTTTTATGATAAAAAATTAAATAGGATAAAAATAACCACTATAGGAAGGAAGGAAGGAAGGAAGGAAGGAAGGAAGGAAGGAAGGAAGGAAGGAAGGAAGGAAGGAAGGAATGGAGGGAGACAAAGGAAGAGGTAAAAGAGAGAATCATGTACTAATTTCCAGGCTTCAGTATATTTTCAGGACAGACAAATACCATATGATTTCACTCCTGTGTGGTATTTAAGAAACAAAACAAATGAGCAAAGGAAAGAGAGAGAGAGGAAACCATAAAACAGACTCTGAACTCTGGAGAAAACCCTGATGGTCACCCGAGGGGAGGTGAGTGGGGGTGGGGGAAACAGGTGATGGGGATGAGCATGGGGTCACGTATGGAGGTGATGAATCACCTGAAACTAACATTACACCGTATGTTAACTACACTGGAGTTTAAATTTTAAAAACCATAGTTACAAAAGTATCATGAAATATATATATATATATATGCAGGATAATTATCAGCATATGCAAAAGCTGATTACATCTCCCACCAAATTTCTAGTTCTATCAAGCATGTAGTCTAGTCCTGAAAGATCTGTGCATTCTCAGGCTCAAGTCCATCCTACAGATGAGCAAACTGAGGGCAAAGCACGCTTCCTGGGAACGCATCACCACAGAGACAGCACCGCTCAGCCTCCTACCAGTGCATGGACATGTGTATGGTGGAAAAGCCAGGACAAGGGTCCAAAGTAGGATGAAGCCGAAGAACCGGGACACTGTCAGTTCTGGAGCCTGTGTGGGCAGAGGGTAGGAGGGGGCTCTGGGGCAGGTGGTGGCCGGGCCTTACCTTGTAGTGGTTGACCGCGTCCTCAACGGCCAGCTCACTGTGCCCCTGGTGCTCAGGCGACGCCAGGCACTCCCTGCACACAAGAAGTCTGCTCTCCTCACAGAAAGAGCACACCTTCTTCTGGTGGCTGGAGCAGAGGTAGCCCGGCCCCAGCACCCCCTCGGAACAGGGCTTCCGGCACAAGGGACAGCAGAGGACTCCGGAGGCCGAGGCCTTCGCCACGTGCCGAGCCAGGCACCCTCGACAGAAGCGGTGTCCACACTCGGTGCTCACAGCCTCCTTCAGGAGCTCCTGGCAGATGGCGCAGACGCCCTCTTCCCGGCCGTCCTCCTGCGGAGGAACCATGGCCTCTGCTGGCCTCCCGGCCCCAGGGCCTCCTTCTCCTGCGGGGTTTTGGAGGGCCTGGACCGACACAGGCCAGACAAGAAGGCCCAGCTGGGGGGCAGCCCCCGGGGCAGCGGAGAGAGCTCGGCTCGGCCCCGACGTCAGGCAACGGCCCGCTCTCTGTGGCTGGAACCACAGCCCGACCACACACGCCCCGAGTCTGCACCCGTGGCAAAGCTCTCTGCTCAGCCTTGACGCGCTCCCTCCAGCCGCCGAAAATCTCTTCTTATTTGTCACACGTCGGGAGCAAGCCGGCGATTCAGAAGCCAACTCTGTTTTCCTCTCCAGAGCTCTCTGTCCTTGCACAGCTCAGAGTGACGAGGCCAGAGCGTCATGAACTTTGAAGCTGGTCGTCTTCGCTGACGGGCCTGAGGTGGAGACAATGCGGCGGGGGCTTGGCGTGTCCTCTCCCACACGGGACAGCAGGAGGCTCGTGGCCACAGTCCAAGAATTCGGCTACTGCCACCGAGTCCAGCCGTTGCATCTGTGTCTCTCTCTCTCAACCAACATCCTTTCCGGGGTTACATGGATTCCACGGTGAGAGAGAAAGAGAACAGGGCATGTGGAGCAGACCAGGGACCTGTGCGAAGTCTGAAGGCCTTTCCCCTTCCTTTCAGAGCGTCTCCAAAGAGGGGCAAGATGGCCGCACTTGTCTTAAACATCCTCACTCCCGCATCCCCAAACCTCTCACATGGTCCTCCTCCCGAGAAGCTCCCTTGTGCTCCACTCCAGGACGTCTTCCGGGCTGTCTGGACAGAGAGCCAGCAGGTGAATGGCTCTCTTTCCCCTGTGCCCTTTGGACAATGCGCGTGTGTCGGGAACACTGGGGGAGAGGTGAGGAGCACCCCTCCCTGGAAACACTGGATTGCCAGGAAGGTGAAGCTCGCAGGGCTGGGTGACGGGCCTAGGGTAGCAGACGGGTGAGGTGGACGTTGGCTGGAGAAGGTGTGGCTTGTTTGCACACGGGGAGGACGAAGGTCTCAGTGCGTTCAGTGTGAATATGACACGAGCAAGAGCCAGCTGTCAGCGCGAACACTCCCCAGAACCCCAGCCTGTGCAGCCCGAGGTCCTGAGCCCCGCATCCACGCACGACCCCGGGACCGCCCAGCCCACTGTCTTGGGGCTGACCCCCGCCCTGACACCAGCAGCCCGGGGGTACCGCCGATAGAGGCGGACAGGTGGGCGCCGGGCTGGCTCCGTCGCTAGAGCCTGCGACTCTTGGCCCTGAGTCCAAGCCCCTCGTGGGGCATAGAAATGACTTAAAAAGGAAATCTTTAAAAAACAGAACAGCTGCCATGGATGCTGTAAACGTCCGAGGTTCTTGGGAGAGCCTGACTCCGTAGCCCCTCCCTCGGCCCCACTGGCCCCGGCCTGCTGCCCAGGTCCTTGGCTTCCGCTCGAGGAGGCAGCTCCCGGGAAGCTCCGCACGTGGGCATCCTCCTCGCTGCACGCACCACCTCGTTGCGTAGCTTCCCTGGAGCCGGAGCTCGTGCCCACTCTCCTCTTCCAAGCCGGCCTCCACAGAGCTGCCTCTCGAAATGCACACGCACGCATGGGGCTGTGCGCAGGAGGCCCCCAGCTTCTCCCCACCCGCCCCCTGAACATCCAGCATGGAGCCCCTGCAGCTCCTTGACTTGCTCAGTCCAGCGACCTCCCTCTGATTCCACCTCCTGAAATCAGCAATCCAGGACGGGCCCCAAGCTCCACCTGACCGCGTCTGTTCTTCAGCCTTTAATCCTTGATCCTTCCACATTTCCGTCCTATTTCATGATGTGAGATGGGGAACCTGCCCACGGCCACACGGGGCGAACGGAGAGCCGGGGCCCCGGTCCCGATGGGTGTCCTGCTGAGCACAGGCTCCCTCACCACAAATGTCGTGTCTTAGAGCTCAGCACAGGCTTGATAAGTGGCCGGGGGACCAACAGCTGGATTCTGGACAGACGGGAAGAAACAGCACCTTAGACCATCTGGTAGTGTCTACAGTCACTCACTGCTCTCTTGATTTTCCTACCAGCTAACCGAACAACTGCAAGGCAGGGGTCCATGTCTGAGCTCACGCTATCTCAAGAACGTTTCAGCGTAGACATCGTGCACCGAAAGACAGAGTCTACCCATCTAGAAAGATCTGCGCGGAGGGAGTTCGGTCAGGACCCTGTGACGATATTGCGCGGGGGCACACGGTGACTGCACTCGTGGTGATGAGCAGCGTGGACTGCGCGTGACTGTCCGTCCTCCCTGTTGTACGCCTGAAACGCAGTAACACTCTGGTCCGCTATGCTTCAGTAATGAACAGTTTCTTAAATCTCTCCACGGAAAAAAACCATAAACGCAATGTCAAGAGACGAATGACCAAATGAAATCGTAAAAACAAACATGTTTACAGCTATCATCAAATTCAAAGGGCCGATTTGCCGACATAGCGAGAGTGCTTACAAATACAAAAGTAATACTAACTTTAGGTAGAAAATTGGGCAGAGTAAACAGACACTTCATAGAAAAACTACAAAATATCTCTAACTCATAAGAAGATGCTCAATCTCACTCACATGACGAAAATCCCATTACAATGACACTGAAATCAGATGTCCAGATGACTAGAGGACAGGGCGGGGACTTTCCCCAGGGACCCCACCTGCACATTTTAACTTGGAACAAAGTTTAAACCACTAGTTAAGTTTTCACATGATTTAGAAGAGGGATAATCGGTCGCTAGAATGAAAGGAATTCTAGACTCAGCAAAACGTCTGGGCGTCAAGGCGCCTGGTGGCTCAGTCGTTAAGCGTCTGCCTTCCGCTCAGGTCGTGGTCCCGGGGTCCTGGGATCGAGCCCGCATCGGGCTCCCTGCTCAGTGGAAAGTCTGCTTCTCCCTCTCCCTCTGCTGCTCCCCCTGCTCATGCGTGCTCTCTCTCTTTCAAATAAATAAATAAAATCTTAAAAAAAAAAAAAAAAGCCTGAATCATGGTCCTAATTCCAGAGGTTTAGAGCTCCCTGTCTGGGGCCCCTCAGCCTGCATCCCGGACAGTGGGTCAGGCGTCCCAGCTGGGAATGGAGGTGCACAGTTATTGGAGGGTGCTGTTACGACCCCGTCTCAGGCCTACGTGCCATAGCTCCTGCACAGAGTAGGTGCTCAGTACGTTTTTGAACGATTCTAGCTCCTGTAAAATATTGAAGCCAGGAGTCAGATTTGCATCTTTTCCCTCTGCTTGGTCCCCTGTTGCTGCCTCAGTCGGAGGCTTCCCTGCATCCTCCCTGCGGCCACCCTGAACTACTCACATCAGCTTGAGCCCCGCTCAGCCGGTTTCCTGCCTGAGGCCTTCCCAGCACGCACTCTTCGTCCCTTCAGGGCCCCCACGGACAGCTGGGCAGCCTGCCCACTGCACATGTGCAGCCCACAGAGAGGGCAGCCCTCCAGGGGAGGCCACATCCAGCCGTCCACTCTGCTCCGTGGTGGTGGAGCTTACGTGGGCCTGTGGCCCCCCTGAACCCCAGAGCCATCCACATCCTTCCCTCTGCTCCTGGTCTCCATACGGATTCTTGGATGCATCATCACCACCTCAAATTCAAGGTACCTTCTGAATTATTCTTACCTGGATTACCTGCCCCCCAGCCTGGAACAAGCAAAGGAGGGGGTCCTTCAGCTGTGCGTGGCCCTGTCTCTCCATGGGCCGCAGGGGGCGCTGTCCCCCAACACAGGACGCAGCTCCATGCACTTCTCTGGACGGGACAACGCTGCCAGGAGCCAGGGTCCCTGCGGTATTTCTTTTTTAAAAAGGATGGCTCCACGGAGGGCGGGGGGATGGTTGAAATAGGCGGTGGGGATTAGAGAAGACACTTACCAGGATGAGCACTGGTGATGTATAGGATTGCTGAATCGCTGTACCATACACCTGAAACTAGTAGGACACTGCTAACTACAGTGGAATTAAAATAAAGAACTTGGGGTACCTGGGTGGCTCAGTCCATGGCGCGTCCAACGCTGGATCTCCGCTCAGGTCATGATCTCAGGGTCCTGAGGTCGAGCCCCACGTTGGGCTCGGCATTGGGCTCCATGCTGGACATGGAGCCTACTTTAAAAGTAAATAAATCAAATTAAAAACCTAACTAAAAATAAAAAGGACAGCTTTAAAGCAGGCATTGTAATTCCTCAGGACAAGAGATTTCTGGCTAAGGCAAGTTAACTGTCACTGCGTAGGTCTGGGAGGGGAAGGGGGCATCCAGCGGTGCAAGAGGAAGAAGGGTCTAGCCCAGGAGAGTCAGCCTGCAGGGCAGCCCGGGCCAGAGGGCCCAGGAAGGAGGCTTGCCAGGAAAGTGTCAAAGAAGTAAGAACAGAACATCTAATACTGAGCCTTAAGGTATCTCTGGAATTATGAAAAGCAAGGTCGGGGGGAGCAGGGTCCCAAGATGGGAGACTCAGGAGACACGGAGAACTGGGCAGACACCTTAGGAGTCCCCCACCCCCACCCCCTACCCCCGCCCTGCACTCTGGCAGCCACACGGCCTCCGGAGTCCTCTGTGCCGGCCAGCAACCGCTGACCCTCACTCAGCCTCGCCTGCACTGTGGGCTCCCGTTGATTCTCAAGCACGCCTCCCTCTGCGAGTCTGGAACTGGAGGTTCCAAATCCCCCTTTACGGGGAAGGGGCTAACTGCGTAGCGCCATCCTTTTGTTGAAACAGGTGTTTCCAACCCAGAGCTGACAGTCAGCCCTGCACACAAATGCCCCTGGGGGTGGAGGGATTTGGCCCTTCCTACCACCCCTACAGTCAGAGTGTCCACGTAGGTCGGTCTGGCTGACTCCGCAGGACTCAAGGATTCTTTTTTTTTTTTTTTTCTAGCTTCAGTTAATTTTATTTCCTTAGTTTTTTAAATTTAAATTAAATTAAATTAACATATAGTGTATTATTAGTTTCAGGGGTAGAGGTCAGTGATTCATCAGTTGCAGACAACACCCAGTGCTCATTACATCATGTGCCCTCCCCAGTGTCCATCACCCGACTACCCCAGCCCCCAGCCCCTCCCTTCTGAAACCCTCTGTTGTTTCCTGGAGTCCAGAGTCTCTCATGGTTCTCCTCCCTCTCTGACTCCTTCCCCTTCAGTTTTCCCTCCCCCTTCCTCTGTGGTCCTCCCCGCTATTCCTTATGCTGCACACGTGAGTGGATCGTATGGTGTTTAGGACTCAAGGGTCCTTTAACAGCCTGGAGGAGGGGCTGGTTGCCTCAGTGCCCTTCCCGCTGTTGGGCAGAATCCGGAGCCTCCACCAAGGTTTGGGGGTTCATCAGTTCTTGCCGGTGTCTCTGCATATCAAGGGCTTCCAGGAACACCTCTGCTGCCCACTGAGACAACTCACCCGGCATCCGGGACAAAAGTGCAAGTGTTTCAGATCAAACCCAAATCAACAACTAAGGAGATAAACATTTAAATAGAAGAAGATACTCCTAAAAAAAAAAAAAAAAGAAGAAGATACTCCTAGATCTCTTGAAAATCAATTGATGAAAAAGAATAAACCTATAAACACATTGAAATTTTTAAAATTTCTTGTTGATTTGGCATGAAATACGGGCATCTACAAAGAATCTAGAACTCATAATACACTTTTACAACAATGAATTAAAAATAAACACACCAATGACCTTTAGCAATTTAAGGTGAGTCACCTCCCAAGAAAACCTCAAATGCCCTTAAATCGTACAGCTCACCTAAGAATGTCTTGATAGAAGTTTTCCCAAAGTTAACAATACTGAAAACGGACATTACCAATAATCACTGTAAAACTGAAATTAACTTTTCTAAACTTTCAGTTTAAAAACCTCGTGTTAACCATGCTAGAGGAAATATCAAATTATTCATTCTTGTCAGAGAAAATGTATTAAAAATTGTTGGCAAGTAAAGATGGAATCAAAAGGTATTAAGCTAAAAATATAGGGGAAATATAGAGGTGATCAGACAGTTAAAAATGTGTTTGTGGATGTTTTGATGTTTGTGGTCAGCTTTTTAATATTTGTAATTTGCCGTTACTGCAAGTAAATATTCACTTTGGCTCCTAATTACGTTTTCCCATTTTTGGATCCTTTTTATTTTTCTATTTTTTCCATTTTACTTTGCGGGGCTTGAGCTCACCCCGAGATCAAGGGTCCGATGCTCTACCGAGTGGGCCAGCCAGGCGGCCCTGTGTCCCTTTTTTGACGGGGTCGGCGATGCGTCAGCTTCAAGCCCCACCAGCCTGGGGCCTCCTCCCCCCGCTCCGCCCGCCCGGGACGGCGTGGGGATGGCGAGTGCCCCGCCAGGAGAGTGGCTGTGCGGTCCTAACGCAGAACGGGGAGTGGCCCCAGGGCCAGCGGCAGGTGCGAAGCGGGGTGCACGCCCCGCCAGTGCGCCCCGCGGCCTCGCGCTCGGGAGCCTGCGCTCCGGGCTGGTTTCCGTCCCCCCGCGCAGCCGCCGACTTCTAGGCAGGGCTCCCCCTACACGGGAAGTGGGGCAATAGAAGGAGGATTGACCCCCAATCCGCTGATTTTTAAACTCCCTCAGGCCCCCAGGCGCGGGGGGCGTGCGCCCGGCTCCTTCCCGAGCGCGCCCACCGCCGCCCGCGCCCCAACCTCCCCAACGTTCCCAACGGCCACCCAACGACAGACGGTCCCCTGACCAGGGCCACTCGGCCACCCTACACTCAGCTGCTTTCGGCCGCGGAGGCGCCGCCCGGGGGGACCGTCCGCCGACCGGCCTGCCCGACCGCGCACTACGGTCCTGCGAACCCGGAGCAGAGCGCCATCTCCATCCTACAGATGGAGCGACGCGCCCCGGGGTCCTGAAAGGGTGCTCACCAAAGCCAGTTCCGTAAGTGACCCTGGAAAAGATCAACACTCCATTTCCCACCAGAGAGGCAGCCTCAGAAAACTGACCTTTTTCTCTGTGGGAACCTCAGCCCTTCAAGTCAGCCCTGCACCAGTCCACTTAGCAAAAGCTCTAGGAACAGTTCAGCCCAAACCAGTGGGATGAAGAAGCTTTGTCTAGAAGTGGAGGCCTCCGAAATCTTTGCTCACTTACAGGTTTTTAATGCATCATTAACACCACTGAGTGTTTTCTGTTTGGCTCCTCTTTCTGCCTCTAGAACTACTCAGCTCCAAGCTCCTGTCACATCCTGGTCTGCAAACTGAGACCTATCAGGGGCCCTAATGCCTCAGGGCAGCTCCTGATGTTGGTGTTGCATGGAAGCTAGAATTTCTGGGTGTGCAGCCTGGGTCTTTTGGATGCAAGACTGGGGTCTGGGGGGCTGTGTGCGAGCTCAAGACTTGTCTACTAAAGGAAACAAAGGAAAGCAGGTTTTCTGAAAGCCAACCCCTGAGAAACCAGAGCCTGGATCACAAAGGGTTTCCACCTCCACGGGTGCACTGAGGAATTCCAACTTCCTGCAAGTGAAGACAACTAAAAAGTCTGGATAAAATATTTTTAAAGTACCTGAAAAATTCAAAATTTGGGAAAAGAAAGGGTGCTGTAGAGGGGAGCCAGGCACCTGGGGTTACTTCTTTCTGGGGACATTTGCTGATTTTGCAGGCTGCTGAGATGCCAAGCTGTATTTTGGGCAGCCTTTAAAGGGGCTAGAAATGAAGTCCCAGGCCCCAAAATGTCGTGTTGACTTTGTTTAAGGTGACTCTTAGACAGTTCATGTCAAAAACGAAAATCTTTCCGGGGAGAAACTAACATTGTAGGCCTCGAACGATTTCTGCAGATACTTTTCCAAATATCTAGCTCACAAGCAAAGATAACCAGCACCAGAGGGAGAAGAGAGCAGGACTAAAGCAGACAGGAGACAACAGAACGAGGCCACAGGGTCTTCAGACATTGGGGTTGCTGGACGCAGACCATGCGCTCAAGGAAATCAAAGCCGAGCTGGGAAGGTCTGGCAGAGAACTAGGAATTATAACAAGTGGCATAGCAGACTTGGGGAAAAAATTTTTAAAAAGACTGAGATAGTGTTGGGCCCCAAAGTCGTAAAGTCGTGGGAACGGAGTCTGGTGGGCTTGCTGGTGCATCGTGAGCCCAGGAAGTGGAAAGATCACAGTGATTTGGAGAGAGTAGCTCCCTATTTCCTGTTCAGCCTCTTTCATGACAAAATGATACAGCCAAAAAAATATTTAATGTAATTCTCACTATGTAATTTAATTTTTAAAGGGTTATACACTTACTCACTTTTTAAAAAGATTTTATTTATTTGAGAGAGAGAGCACAAGCAGGGCGAGGGCAGAGGGAGAGGGAGAAGCAAACTCCCCACGAAGCAGGGAGCCCGATGCGGGGCTCGATCCCAAGACCCCGGGATCATGACCTGAGCCGAAGGCAGACGCTTAACAACTGAGCCTCCCAGGCGCCCCTGACACTTATTCACTTGGTTCAATAATTAATACATAAAAAGATGTACACTGAGAAAATTTACAACCACCCTGCCTCTATTCAGGCCTCTGCCACGAACCCATCCCTGCCCCCACAGAGAAATTCTTTTAGTTTTCTGTGTGTCCTTCAGTGTTTTCTTTAAGTAGAAGTAAATCAAGTATATATTTGTGTTTCTCCCTTTTATTAAGCAAAATTTTGCGCACTAAACACTGTTGTATTTTCACTTAACAAGGTAGCCTAAAGATTTGTGTCACCTCAGCACATAAAGCCTCTGTAAAATGGCTCAGGTTTTTTGGGGGTTTTTTTGTTGTTTTTTAAGATTTTATTTGCCAGAGAGAGAGCATGTGAGAGCACAAGCAGGGGGAAGGGCAGGCAGAGGGAAAAGCAGGCTCCCCACTGAGCAGGGAGTCTGATGCAGGACTTGATCCAGGACCCCAGGATCATGACCTGAGCCGAAGGCAGACACTTAACCGACTGAGCCACTCGGGAGTCCCAAAATGGCTCAGTTTAACATAGCAATGAAAATCAGCTATTTTGCACTAGGCGCTGGGGTAGATGCTGAGGACATCAAGATGGAGAGACGTGGTCATGGGGGAGAAACTTGATTCTCACAGTCTTGAAGGGAAAGCTTGTCTAGAGTTTGGCTGGGGGCAGGATGACACTGTGCCATGGACTCATTGTAACAGCGGCCGGGATCAGAAGGCTTTGCACACTGCACGTTGCGATGCTGATGATAACCTGGGAGCTTCTGGCCGCCGGGCACACGGCTCTCCTTGCCACCTTGGCCAGAGCGCAGGGCTGTCTCGCAGGAGAACGGGGGAGCATTGTCCACTGCAGACTGGGCCTGTGCAGCTAAGGATTGGGGTGAGGGAGCCTGTGAAGCCACAGGGAAGCAGACAAACAGGGATGCATTCTTGTCTGCAATGAAAGCTGTCAGTTTTAACAGGCTCCTTACATTATTCACCTAAAACCAATAAAATGTAGGTTTTTTTGACACTAGGGTTGAAAAAATGACTAAGGACATTTTACCTCAATTAAAATAGTTGGGAGATTGAAATAAATATCCTGTAGACTAGAATAGTTTCTTTTCTGGGGAAAACTTTAGAGCCTTTGGCCATTCACCTTTTTACCCTACTCCAGGGTCAGAGGCTTCTGATCAAAGGTGCATTCTTTTTTTTTTTTTTTTAAAGAATCTCTACGCCCAACATGGGGCTTGAACTCACAACCCCGAGATCGAGGTGCATGTTCTACCAACTGAGTCAGCCAGGCGCCCCCAAAGGTCCTGCATTATCTACAGGAAAGCCTCAAGCCACCCAGACATACCTTATGGAGGAGTTGACAGGCTTGTGGTTCTGTCCCCCCACCCCCAAATCACCCACGCCCCTGCTTAAGTGGAAAGATTGGGGAAGATGGAAAAGATTATTCCAGCTGATGGCCAAGGAAAATCACTTGTAGGGTCGCCAGGTAAAATATAGAGAGGATACTCAGTTAAACTTGAATTTCAGATAATTTTGTTAGTATGTCTCAAATAATTGCATTATTCATTCTCTGAAATTCAGATTTAACTGGGTGTCCCGTACTTTTTATCTGCCAAATAAAGTAGGCAACCCTACTTGACAAATGTGGGTCACAGAGTATCCGTCCGACTGGACAAGACAGTTTGTCCTGAGAGGAGCAGAAGATGAGCTTGGGTGGAGGCAGGGAGGCCGCTGGAGACCCTACCTGCCGGACTCTGTCTCAGAGAAAACGGGAGTGGATGGAAGACTTGGTTTGTAAGGATTATTTATTGTGGGTTTTTTCTAATTGTAAAAACAAGCCTGTTAACTGCAATATATCCAGAAAGCACAGAAGAGAAGAAAATAATTAGCCATAATTCCACCAGCCAGCCGTAACCTCGTGGACGTGCCTCTGTTAAGTGCCTCCTAAGCGCTGCTGGGTTACCACCCCCTGGCCTGTTTTGGTGCCCTACTGAAAACTGGGCCCTTCCCTCCTCCTCCCCTGCCCCATCCTGCTTTAGTTTTCCTCCATCATATTCCCGTCTAACGGGCGCTCCGTCTGGTTGGCAGAGTTGTCCGGCTGTGCCCCGATGGCTGAGGTCACCAGCACCCAGAGCTATGTTTGGCAGGTAGAAATGCTGCCCAGAGGGCATGCAAGGGGGGGTTGGTGATGGAGGAAGCAACCAGCCAAGAGCATGACTGTGGGGGGGGGGTGCAAGGAGCAGGGGGCACACCCCCATGGGGAGCTGGGCACTCGGACCTGGGGGGAGATGCAGGTCAGCCTCTAGAACTATCCATGGGGGAGTAAGTCTGTGTGTCAGTTAGAGCTACCACAACGCAATACCCCACACTGGGTGGTTTCGGCAACGTACTTACTTGCTCAGAGTTCTGGAGATTGGAAGTCCAAGATCAGCGTGCTTTGGGCCTCTCCCCATGCCTGGCCCCCGGCCAGCTTCTTGCTGTGTCCCCACACGGCCTTTGCTGTGTACGGGAGTACCGCTGGTATGTCTGTCCTCACAAGGACCCCAGTCAGATTAGATTAGAGCCAGCCTCACAGGCTGTTGCGTTCCCAAGTCCTGCGAGTTAGGACTTTGACATATGCCTTCCAGCCCGTAGCCGTCGGCACAGAGGCCTGGAGACCTCACCACCAGCCTAAGCTCAGAAGGCAACCCCCTGCGCTCGAGTCCCCTCTGCTAACACCAGCTCTTCACCTGCCCCTCCCGCCACGGGATTCCTCCCGGAAGGCAGTCCCGTCTCTGTCTGTGGGTGCCTTTACCAAAAGGTGGCTCTCCGAGTGGAGAATTACGAAGGGCTCTGTGCTGGGCTACGGACACAGTAAATCTGTGCTGCGAAGTCAAACAGGCCAATGTCTTCTGATAGGGGTCTGTTGAGATCCTTACGGCAATCCCATTTCCTGCCAGTCTTCTCTGATGTCAGGTACTGCACAAGTAGTGTGATGACTGAGGGTGGGCAGACGGTGTTAGGGTTCTCCAGAGAAACAACCAGTACAATGTCTGTGGAGAGAGCTTTAGGAAACGGGCTCATGCAGTCGTCCAGATGGCAAGTTCAGATTCAGTGGAGCAGGCCAGCAGGTGGGAGAGCCAAGGATGGCTTGATGCTGCAGCTGGAGGCAGAATTCTCCCTTCGTCAGGGGAACCGCAACCCCCCACATCAGGGAGGGTCATCTGCTGTACTCAGAGTCCACTGACTTAAATGTCAATCTCACCTAAGCACATCCTCACAGCAACATCTAGACCAAGCACCTGGGTACCGAAGCTTGGCTAAATTCGCACATGAAATTAACCAGGCCCTCTCAAAGGCCAATCCAATGATTTAAACAATCTCTTGATGTCTTCTTTGGAGAAAAATCTGTTTGTTTAAGTCTTCTGCGCATTTTTAATTGGATTATTTGTTTTTTGGGTGCTGAGTTGTAGAAGTTCTTTATATATGTTGCATAGTAACCCTTTGTGATTTCATTCATATGTAGAATTTAAGAAACAAAACAAATGAGCAAAGGGGAACAAAAACAGAGAGGCAAACCAAGAAACAGACTCTGAACTCTAGAGAACACACTGAGGGTCACCAGAGGGGAGGCGGGTGGGGGGAATGAGGGAAACAGGTGCTGGGGATGAAGGAGGGCACTTGTCCTGATGAGCACTGGGTAATGTACGGAAGTGCCAAATCACTGTATTGTACACCTGAAACTAATATTACACTGTATGTTCACTAACAAATTAAAATAAAAACTTAATTAAAAAAAACTTTTAAAAACAGTTTCAAAAAGTGAACAATCTCTTTAGGTAACTGAGTCAAGTGAGGACTAAGTCTTTTTGGCTTCTCCCCCTGACCCTGCTAGCATCTATTTTGGAGCTGGGGTGTTTAGGCAGCCTGCGGTTTCTCCTGGCAGAGAGAGACAGGCGAGCCTGCCATGGGATTCCCCCATCTGCACTGACACGGCAGCCTCTAGATCATGCTCACGTCTTTTATTTTATTTATTTATTAAGTAGGTCCCATGCCCAGCATGGAGCCTAACGTGGGGCTTGAACTCACAACCCTGAGACCAAGACCTGAGATCAAGACCTGAGCTGAGATCAAGAGTCAGATGCTTACCTGATGGAACACCCAAGGGCCTCTTTTAATGGGTCTGTCCAGGGAAGAAAAGGAACAGCACATTTGTTGGATTTTTTAATCCCATTACCAATCCCTTTTTGAGCAGTTCAGTCCCTGTTATATTGCACGCACTATTACTTACAAACTGACTTTATTACCCCATGCATTGACTTTTATGGTTGTTTTTCTTTGTTCTTTGTTTGCACGTATCTGATTTTTGTGGAGGACTTTCAACTCTGTACTCCCTTTAAGTGGGGACAGATGATAACCTCACCCAATCTACCAATTTAGCAAACATTTTAAGCATCAAGGTATTTTAAACAGAGCCGTTTTTATTTATTTGTTTCTAATTCCTATTTTTAATGAAGCAAAATCTGTCTCTCCTAGGGAAACCAGGTACAGGATTTCTCTGTGCAGGCTGTCCCTTTACCTTATTGCTACCCCACAGTCTCACCCTGAAGTCTGAAATCCTTTTACTTTTCTTATAATATACTTCCTAGTCACCAGTTGGTTGCATTTTCTGTCACTTGCCTTGATCCTTTCTGACTTAAGACTGTGACCATTCCTACCAGCAATGTATAAAGGGTCTCATTTTTCCACATCCTTATCAGCTTTGAAAATTAAAAAAAAAATTGCCTATCTGGTGAGTACAAAGTTTAATCTCATTATTGTGTTTGTATCTCATTATTTGTACTAGGGAGTTTGAACTTTTTAATTTTAGAATTTAAGAATTATTTTGAATATTTATTTTTATCTTTATTTGTTTTTATATGTTTCCTTTTTAACTAAATTGTTTTATTTTGAAAAAATTAATATGGAAAAGAATAGAAAATCATATAAGCACCCTTGTAACCATAGCCCAGAGTTAACAAATGTAAACATTTTGCCATATTTGCTTCAGGTTTTTGTCGAATGAAATTAACCGTTAGAGATAAATTGGAGGCTCTACTCCTTTCCCTCTCCCTCCAAGTGCAAATGCAGTCGCACATCTAGCGTGTGCCCTGGGCCATGTGTCTGTGTTTCTGTCACACATACATGGGGCCATGAACCCTACGGAGTATTTTGTGTGTTTTTAAATGTGTATAAATGATCTCATACTCGTTACTGTGTTGAGTCCTAACCGTATGAACAAATACAAATCCGTGGTTTTCCAGCCCAGGTTCTGTCCCCCAGGGCAGACATGAAGGACGTAGGAGGACTTTCCACCACTGGACCTGCCTTACAAGAAATGCTGAAAGGTGGACTTTAAGCTGAAATGAAAGACCACTAATTCGTAAAATGAAAACATAGGAAAATATACAGCACACTGGTAAAAGCAGGTATAGAGTCAGATTCAGAACATTCTAATACAACCACTTAACACTTGCATAAAGGTTAAAGGAAAAAAGTATTAAAAATAACCATAACTAGGGGTGCCTGGGTGGCTCAGTCGTTGAGCGTCTGCCTTCGGCTCAGGTCATGATCCCGGGGTCCTGGGATCGAGCCCCGCATCGGGCTCCCTGCTTTGCGGGAAGCCTGCTTCTCCCTCTCCCACTCCCCCTGCTTGTGTTCCCTCTCTCGCTGTGTCTCTCTCTGTCAAATAAATAAATAAAATCTTAAAAAAAAAAACCCATAACTACAGTAACTTGTTTATGGATACACAATATAAAAAAAATGTAAATTGTGACATCAAAAAACATAAAAGGGGGGAGTAAAGGATCGTCTTTTGTATGATCAAAAATAAGTTGAGATCAGTTTGAAGCGGACTGTTACATGCAGAGGATGCTTCACGAGAGCCTCAGGGTGACCACAAAACAAAAACGTCTCACAGATACCCACAACATGAAGAGAAAGGAACCCGAGTGCGCCACCACGGAAAGTCATCAATCCACAAAGGAAGGGAGCACGACAGAGGAAAGGAGCTACGAAACAGACAGAAAACAATTAACAAGACAGGAATAGTCACTCCTTACCTATCAACAATTACTTTAAATTAGTCAGTCAAGAGGCACAGCATGGATTACTGGACTGACAAACCAGACCCAGTGATCAGTGCTGCCCACGAGAGACTCCCATGTTGGTGGGAATGTAAGTGGGTGCAGCCGGCATGGGAAAAAGTATGGGGGTTCCTCACAAAAGTAAAAGTAGATTTACCACACAATCCAGCAATAGTATTGCTGAGTATTTATCCAAAGAAAATGAAGCGTTAGTTCGAAGGGATAGAGACGCCCCTGTGTTTATGGCAGCTGAGATGTGGAACCAGCCCAAGCGTCCATCCATAGATGAATACATATACGCATACAGTGCGGAATACACACCCAGTGGAATATTACTCAGCCACTAAAAAGATGAGACCTTGCCATTTGCAACAGGGAGAAGGAAGTCACAGGGACAAGAAGTACAGCATAGGGAGTATAGTGAATGCAATTGTAATAACCTCATATGGTGACTTACTATGGTGAGCCCTGCATAATGTATGGAATCGTCGAAAAAAGAAAACCATATTTATATGTATGTATATGTATATCTACATGAATGTTATTCAGCCATTTGAAAAAAGAAGGAAATCCTGCCATTTGTAACACCATGGGTGGACCTTGAGGGCATGGTGCTGAGTGAAATTCCAGACAAAGAAAGAGAGATACCGTATGATCTTGCTTCTCCATGGAAACTAACAACATGGCAGTCACAGAGACAGAGACCGTGGTTGTCCGGCAGGATGGGGGAGAAACGGGGAGAGGCTGCTCAGAAGGTCCACACTTCCTGTTGTAAGCTGAGTACGGTCCACGGGTCTGTGTAGTGTGGCGACTACAGTTAACAACACCGACCGTATACTTGAAAGTCCTCCGAGAGTAGATGGTTGGTGTTCTTACCACCACCACCACAACAACCTGGTAATTATGTGGGGTGAAGGATGTGTGTACTGATCTCACTGTAGGAGACATTTTCACAACATGTACGTGCATCAAATCATCACATTGTGCACCGTAAACCTTCTCCACGTCACACATCAGTTATGTCTCAGTAAAGCTGGGAGGAAAAGGTCCAACACCTTCAGGGGCTGGGCAGACAGAGGTAATAGGGAGTATGGGGACAGTGCCACCATCTATAAAGGCATTTACATCCTCATTATTTTTAAAACCACCAGGCCAGTGAAGCAAAACCTGTCTAAAAGTTAAATTCTGCGGGCGCCTGAGTGGTTCAGTCAGTTCAGCGCCCTACTGTCGATCTCAGGGTTTTGAGATCGAGCCCCACATTGGGCTCCACGATGAGCATGGAGTCTGCTTGGGATTCTCTATCTCTGCCCCCTCCCCCACTGCTCACGTACCCTCTCTCTCTCATTCTCTCAAAATATAAAAATAAATAAAATATACAAGTTAAATTCTTCCTCCAGGGGTCAGCAGTTTAGAATGAGTATGAACTCTAAAATATTATACAAATGTTAAGATGCTTTAGTTCAACCTCAAAGAAAACAAAGGTCTGTTATTCTCTCTCTCCCTTTTGATCACATTTCTGAAAGCCCCTGGCTCTCCACTCTGATTCGGGTAACACGAGGAGGAAGGAGAAGAGGTTGAGACACAGATGGGTTGAGCTGCAGAAGGCGGGGCGGGTGGGGCTGGCTGGTATGTTCCTCGCCAGGACAGCGGCCCAGGGAAGCGCCAACAAGCAGGAAGAAACAGAGCAAACAAAGAATGGGCATGGAGCCGGTCCCAAAGAATGGGCACGGACCCTAGAGCCAGGGAAACCCAAAGAAGACAGACTGCTCCCCGCACTGTGTTCCAGAGCACCCTGCAGAGAAGGACCTTCGGAAAGGAAGCTCCCCGCTCTTCCTGCCACACCAGGGAGGCCCTGTGAGAGGACCGGGCGCTTGTCCTGGTCGCTGGAAGTTCCCCGAGGTGAGTGACCGTACCTTCCACGTTTTCACTTCACAGGTGGAGCCCAGGGACCTGCGGGGCCGCTCTCCCAGGCTGGGGGCTCTGCCGGCGGGAGCGGCCTGAACCTCTGCGTGGAGTTGGGTGCCCTGGTCCTTCTGGTCCCAGGACCCTCCGTGGATGCAAGGCTCAGGACCACACAGCCCACGTCACAAGCAGCACACGTCTATATGTAGTATCTGCCCTCTGGAGAGGGGCTGACGGGGCATCGACCACCTGCTGCCCTCCTGTCCTGCCTCCCTTCTAATGTTTACTCTTTTCTATTTTTTTTAAGATTTTATTTATTTATTTGAGAGAGAGAGAATGAGAGACAGAGCATGAGAGGGAGGAGGGTCAGAGGGAGAAGCAGGCTCCCCGCCGAGCAGGGAGCCCGATGCGGGACTCGATCCAGGGACTCGATCCAGGGACTCCAGGATCATGACCTGAGCCGAAGGCAGTCGCTTAACCAACTGAGCCACCCAGGCGCCCTAATGTTTACTCTTTTCTATTGCTCCTTTGATTTCTCCGTCTCCCTCCTTT
The DNA here is from genome assembly GCF_011800145.1 of Mirounga leonina. Lineage (NCBI taxonomy): Eukaryota > Metazoa > Chordata > Mammalia > Carnivora > Phocidae > Mirounga > Mirounga leonina. The sequence goes on along the minus strand of NW_023270765.1, from coordinate 126,676 downwards.
TGCTTCCTCCCTGCTCCTCTTCGGCCTCCGCATCCTCCTTCCTCCATGTCCTTCTCCCTTCCCAGAGCCAGCGTCCACTGAAGCCGGGGGCAGCCCTCTGCCCAGTCTCGGCCAGGAAACTGTCCTGCCGGCATGGATATTCTGCAGGACCCTGTCACCGCCAACCGTGGGCCCCACGTCTCCCTCAGATGCGTCACCCGAGTGGGAAGCATCCGACCGTACTCTCAAATGTCCCCTGGGCAACGGCTCCATGGGGAGGAAGACACTCAGGCCCACCTGGCCGATGGTGAACCTGCGGGAGACGGTCCTAGCCCTGGAGCCCTCGAACATGCACCCAGAAAGGAAGAGGCTCTGTGAGCACAACGGGGAGCTCCTCTGCTGTGTGCTGAGCCCAAGGACCCACAAATTCTACCACAGAATTTGACAGAAGCTTCCGTTGTTACCAGGGGAGTCCTTCCCTGACCCCCCCACCCAACCAGGAGCTCTGGGAGGCCCTGGGGATGGTCACCTCCTCGCTCTGGCCCTGCACCCCATCGCCCCCATCCTTGCCCGTGAGTAGGCAGTTCACCAGGGGCTCCAGCAATTGATGGCTATTGAAATCAAGGCATCATGGAGAACGGGAAGAACATAGAGTTTTGAGTCCGAAGGTCTGGGCTCACGTCAGACTCCTGAGTTTACTACATGATCTTCGAGGACTCACTCTCCCTCTCTGCGGCTCAAGTGCCTCACCTTTCACAGGTGGCAAACACAACGTACCTCTCAGAGATGCTGCTACGATATATTAGGGCAAGTCTGTGGAAGTTCTTTGATGCTCCCAAAGCACCCTCCGAATATTAGCCATAATGTATCAGTTATAATTTACATTCCTGTCTTGCAGGTCACTGGGGCTGCAGATGTCTCCTGCCCCATCACACCCCAGCCCCAGCCTGAGCAACAAAGGGGGTCTAACGATCATGACACTGGGACTCCCCTGGTGAGCCTCCCCGCCATCCTGAGGGAGAGCTCCAGGCACAGCTTCCCAAAGTCTCTCCCCACAGGGGCAGTTTCATTTGGATTGAGGCCTCTTTTCTCTTTTAAGATTTATTTATTTGAGAGAGAGACAGTGCAGGAGAACAAGGGGAAGAGCAGAGGGGGAGGCAGGGCAGGGGGAGAGAATCTCAAGCAGACTCCTCGCTGAGCAGGGAGCCTGATGCGGGACTCGATCCCAGGGCCCTGAGACCATGACCTGGGCTGAAACCAAGTGTCAGCTGCTCAACTCACTGAGCCACATGGGCGCCCTTGGATCCAGGTCTTGCAGCACAAGGGAAGCTGAAGAGGGTCAAGGTCTTCACCGTAGAAGAAACTCAGCTGTGGGTCTGTCTGTCCCGTGGGCTTGGGGCCAGAAACACCTTCTGTGCACTCCCTCATCCCCTGACCACTTAGGGAGAGGCCCCAGAACACAGAAACAGAGCCCCAGAGCAGGCCGGCGTGGGGGAGTGGCAGCCTCGGGGGAACGCAGAATGGTGGCCTCATGGCTCAAGGGGTGTTCATGTCCCCCCCCCCAGTGTGGCGCTTGGCTCCTTCCCCATCCAGCCTTGTATGCCTGGAGTGGGTGGGCTGCTTGGGCTCCTCCATCTGGGGACCTGGCGCTGGTTGTAGAATGAGAAATACCGTCTTCGAGGCCCAGCTCTGCTCTCTCAGTCCCCTACTAACTAGAGAGGGAGTCCCCAGGTAGACAGTGAGGACACTGCAAGCCCACCCAACATCTTTGCCGGAGTTTTCTGTGGATCAAAGGAAAGCTCCATGTGAAAGCAGATTATGAAATGAAAAGCCTTCTGGAAATGTGACTGCTACATACTTGAATGTTAAGTGTTAGGTAGTTAGGTCCTCGAAGGCAACGGGAAAACATGAAGAAATAACCTGACACTGAAGCAGAGCACAGAGTAACTCATCTGAAACGTTCACAGTAAGTTTCCTTCCCTCTAGCTCTACCTCAGCTCACTGTTCTGCACTAGTACTCAGCATGAACTTAAATTAGAAATTGGAACATGGAACGAATGGTCTGGAAGGACCCGTGGGGCCATCCTCTCATCTTCTGGCCCAGGTGGGACTTGAGAAGCAAAGGGTCATCCCAGAACGTAGGCCGCTGCACCAGGTCCTAAGAGAGAGAGACCGTTGTCCTGTCATCCTGTTGCCCTGTTGGGATGCAGAGGCTGCGTCAGCGGGGAGCCAGAGGAGGGAGGCTCTAGCAACTTCCCTGAGAGCAGCAGAAGCTCCTCCTCCCCCTCCTCCCCTCCCCCTCCTCCCTCTTCCCTCCTCCTTCCCCACTCCTCCTCCTCCCTTCGTCCCCTCCTCCCCCTCCCTCCCTCCCTTCCTTCCTTCCTTCCTCCTCCTCCTCCCCCTTTTCTCCCTCCTCCCCCTCCCTTTCCTCCCCTCCCCAGGCCCCTCCCTTCCTCCCTCTCCTCCCCCTCCCCCTCCAGAGCACTCAGCTTGTCTGGATGTCTGACCCTTTCCTGCCTGCTGCCCGCCTCCCCAGCTGATGACTACTAAGCATTGTAAATGATATTTGTGCTGGGCTAGATGGTTACCTCAGAGAAACAGAGAAGGCATCTCTCGGTGTTTTCCACCTTCCTGGTCCACTAAGAGCAGAGACAAATCCAGCTCCTGCTAGCCCACGGCATTTCAGATCTTCACCCCGCTGCACCGTCCTGGGTTTCTTGCTTGCCCTCTCTAGACTGTCCCCACCTCATTTCCCTGTCTCCCCACAGACACCTCCAGGCTGATAGCAAGAAAGGGAAGAGCAGATTTCTCAGAAGGAGCTGTAAGTGGGGCTGCCGGTTGTCTCTGCTGGGTGGGGAAAGAGAAAAGAGAAGGGGCAAGGGTTCTGTCTCTAGGGTTACATGAAAGCCAGACATGGCGAACACCCATTCCTCAGCCAACTGGGAAGAACAGGCATATGGACATGCATTATTATTTTAAACTTGGGTAACTCACAAAACACTGACCAATCCCCAAATTTAAAAGCTTCAAAAGTAATAGAAAACTATAAATGTGCTTCTTCATTCCTCAGAGCAAGGAAGGAGGTAGGACAAGGAGGAGGTGTTAGGTGCCCTCAGCCCCATGCTGGGTTTCTGGGCAAACCCCTGGGGGTGTAATAAAGTCAGGATAGCTCAGGGGACGCAGACAGTTCTGCCCCCTGAGATGGTAACACTACGCAGTACCATTTCTTAAAGACCCACTATGTGCTGAACACCCTACGTCTGATATTTCAAAACCCAACAACTATCCTCCAAACTAGGTGTTGTTATCTGCAATTTACGGATAAGTAAGGTTCCTGCAACTGCTTGTTACCCAGGTCCTGTGACTACTAAGTGGAAGAGACTGAAGTAGAGCTGGTTTCATCAAAGCCAGAATACCGTATCATGCATTCCAAAGCCAGACAACGGGATTCTCTTCCATTCTGCTCCAGCCGGGAGAGGCGCTGCTGGCCTCTGCAGAGGACAGGTCTCCACGGTGCTCTCTGCCTTGTGCCCTGTCCAGGGCTTCACACCCCAGCTCCCCCGCCCCCAGAAGCCCCACGGCTGCCGAGAAGCCCCTCCTGTAGGCAGTAGGACGGTGGAAAGGTTTCCACACTTGCCCTCACAGGTAACTGGTGGCAGATGTCCTACTGATGATGGCGTGGTGTTTGTGTTTAATGTGCAGCTTCTGGTTATTGAGACCACAATGGCTGTTCTCTCCCCAGTTCCCGTCTGCCAGAGAAAAATAAATGCTAAAAGGAACACAACCTCAGAGCCTGGGTCGCTGTGTCCAGGTCTTCCGTGGTGTCGTGAGGGGCCTCACTTCTGCAGGGGGTCAGACACTCCACCCCAAGCACAGACAGGAATCCACCCACCTGGCCTGAAGCGGGTGGGGGATTAGACTGCAGGAAGAACTTCCAGCGCACAAGGTCATGCTCTGTGACCGCAGTCGGGTGGGGCTGAGGGACATCTCTGGGGAAGGAATAGGGACAGAGCTGAGGGACGAACTGAGAGGCTGTAAGAGGGGCTGGGGGTCAGAGGAGGGGACGACAGTCTGTGGAGTCTACAGGTTTTGAGGACATCGGGTACTCAGACGCGCAGAGATGCGGGGGTGGGGGATGGGGGCATTTCATCCGCCTCCTCTGCTCCTCCCAAATTATTCCTCCCGCAGGAAATCCCACGCCCACCCCCAGGTCAACCCCCTCCCGACTTGTTCAGGTGCACCTTCTGGAGTCTCACCTCCATCTCTCCTGCTGTATCTGGAGCTCAGCAGCATTTTCTGGCAGGATTTCCGCAGCTTTGCTCCCACAGACCTCTCTTGTCTCCCGTCCTTCTCCGTCAAAGATGACAGAACAACTACAGCTGTGTCACAAACCCTACCTCTCAGCTCCCCGTTGCCCCCCCCCCCCCACTGCGGGCCTCCCGGGCTGGGAAAACCGCCCCTCCAGCATTGCTCCTTCGGGAAGATTTCCCTAAACCCAGCCAGCTCTGCGAGCGCAGGACTGGCGCCGGAGCAGGGCCCTGAAGGACCGCAGGTGGGCTGAGAGCTGCCGCGGGTCCCGGGTCCCTCCCGACAGAGGAGCGCACAATGGGGCGGGGAGGGGGAACACGGGCCGAGGAGTGCAGCGCGGGGGGG
>NW_023270765.1:95103-121644 GCF_011800145.1 Mirounga leonina | reverse complement strand
CCGAGGATTGCGGGGGGCGGGGACGCGCCGGGGAGTGCAGGGGTGGGGGGGAACGGGCCGAGGAGTGCAGCGCGGGGAGACGGGCGGGGGCTTCTGAGCGCGGCGTCGCGGGGCGGGGGCCGGGTGGGGGCCGTGAGGACTCGCAGAAGGGACGCGGGTGTGCCCGAGCACAGCCGGGAAAGAGGAGCGGGGGCGCCCGGCGCTCCGCCCCACGCTTGGCTCCTGACTGCTTGGGCGGTGGTGCGTTCAGGTGCATAAACTACGCCCTTATAGCTGATGCCTCCGTGTTCCACTCGTTCCTTTTCCACAACCGTCCACCGAGGCAGCAGTTCAGCCCGGCGTGGGGGCCAGAGAGGAGGAAAGCCTTGCTTAACCCATCCCATGAACCCGACCACTCGGCTTCCTCGCACCCTCACCTCCTCCATCTCTCCCAGCCCCTCACAACCAGCGGAGGGAAAGTAATTAATATCGCAGTAAGAGGGTGTGAGATAAGCAGGAGACAGGAAGGCCCCCAGTCCTAAGACTAGCAGAGACTGGAACCACCAATGCTCCAGCCGTCGGGGAAGGTGGGGGAGGGCCCTTGTAGCCTGGATAAACTAGGACTCCGCGTTCAAACGCAATTAACGGTCCACGCATCCCTGTCTCTGCGGGGCTCCGCTGGAAAATTACCCGACTTCAGAAAGTCTGAGCCTCGACACCTCTTATATCAGCCCCAAGTCTTGCTTTAGATGTGAGAATCAGGGACCCCAGGAAAGCGGGAAGGAAGAGGAGCTAGGAGACAGCTCAGCTTTGGGTGTTAAAATGAACCCCCCCTCCCCACCGGTGAGGCGCTCCCGCTCCGCACCCACAGAGCAGCACGTGGTGAAATTTAGGGATTAATTGCAAGGAGACTATGACATCCCTGGGGACAAGGAGGGCATGACTGGAAAGAGAAAGCCTCCGTCCGGCTGCATCCAGGGGAGCTCGGAGGTAGGGGCTGGACGACCTGACCCGGGGCGTTCCCCTTCCTCCTCCTCATCTTCCCGCAGCTCCCAGGGCTTTGGAAGGGGCCTCGGCCCGCCCGGACCTCGTCATTTCCCGGAGTCTGAAGACATTGGCTCTGGACCCCCCTCCTCCCGGCGGCTCCGACGCACCCCTGACCCCGTGAGCGTCTGGGGCGGTATGGTGCGCGGGGCTGGCCCTGCCTCTCATCAGGCCCCAAGCCTGGGAGGCGGAGCTCCGCGGGCCCGGGGGCGGGGACATGGCTGGTGGGCGTGGCGTCGAGTTGGTTCGGGGCGGGGCTTCTTGGAGGCCTCAGGACACTGCGCGGCGGCTGGCCCTGGCCGAGGCCCGCACTAGGGGGGATCTCCCCGAGCGCCCGCGAGCATCGCGAGGGCGGGGATGCGGTCCTCCGCGACCACTACCAGCAACGACAGCTACACCTTCCAGGCCTCCTTCCCTTTTGCGGGCGCCTGTTTTGCGGTCCCCAGATGGTCCTGAGCCCTAGAGCTGTTCCTTTGCCTTCCTCTCTGCCTCCTCCCCTTCGTCCCCTCACTTTGGGATGTGCCGCCGCTGGCAGGGTTGAAGCGGGGCTTCCAGGACCCCTTGAGAAAGGTCACCTCCTCGCGCTTCCTAGGCCAGGCTTGATGTCTCTGACCTGGCCCTAAATTTCCCTTCTCTTTCAGTCTCCTTTTCCCCACTATGCCTGTGTCGACCAGAAAGCCTGAAATACGTGAACAGACTCCACACAAGGCTGCTCACTGCAGCACAACTTGGAACTGGACCACTCAGACTGGACACAGAGCCAACAGGTTATGATGAAGCACTGCGGTGGGGAAGCATCCAGCTGCGTCCTGGTTGACCCGCAGTCACAGAGGATAGACACCTGCCCCAGACCACTCCTTTCTCCTCCGTCCCCCCTCCGTCTCCACCGTCATTCCTCCGTCACTCCCCCCCCCCCCCGCCCCGTCCCCCGCCCCGCCCCAACACTGGATGCAGCCTTTCAGATCCTTCCTGAGGATCTGAAAAACCTGACCCTGGACATTGGCTCTCCAGGGGGCTCAGCCAGGCCCTCGCCTTCTATCCATTTTGCAAATGAAGAATATCTGTGTATTATTATAGGATGACCTCCAGGATCCATTAAGTGGGGGGAAAAAAGGAAAACAACAAGGTGGGGAACAAACACCTCAGAGAAATGTAAATATACATATTTGTTGGCTTACTTACAGTTTTATAAGTGGAAGTATAAACAAAAGGCTAACAAAAACAGTTACCTATGGGGAGAGGAAAACCAGGTGGAAGAGATGGAAACTGGTATTTTCTGTATGTACCCTATCTTGTACATTTGAGATTGGAAACGTGTAAATGTTTTACATCATTACAAAATAAAATAAAACAAGACAAATTGAACCTGTGTATGTAATTGGTAACTTAAATGCACAGAGAGGCATTATCTTAAGTGACTTTAAAATGCAGGAGGGGCGCCTGGGTGGCTATGTGGGTTAAGGGTCTGACTTCAGCTCAAGTCTTGATATGGGGGAGGGGGGTGCTGGGATCCAGCCCTGCTCAGCAGAGAGTCTGCTCATCCCTCTCCTCTGCCCTTCCCCTACCTCTAAGCCCCTCCCCCTGCTCATGTTCTCTCTCTTCCTCTCTCAAATAAATAAAATCTCTAAAAATAAATAAATAAATAAAATGCAGTCATTTGACTGTATATCCTTAGTGGGATATATTCAAAAAGAATTGCAAATAAAACTTATTTTTTTCATTTATCATCTTGGTAATAATAGTATTATTGTTGTTATTCGGAATCTATTGTTTATGTGCATATATGTATATACACATATATAGTAGGATAAAGAAAATAAGTGATTACGTTAATGTTACTAGAACCAGAATTTTCAACCTAAAAGAAAAGATTAGGTTTTCTCTTATGATTATGACATAAAAGGAAGAAATAAAACATAGTAATCCAAAATTTGAATAAAAAATCAATATAAACTCATAATGTATTTTCTCTTAAAAAATAATAAAATGTATTTTTTAGTTCTGTTTATAAGAAGGCCTAAAAATAATGCCCTAACTGGATATGCTGAGCATGCACGCTCACACTCAGATAGGGGCCTCTAAATATTATTTCCCACTGAAAGGAAAACAGGTCTTTGGAGAATTGGATAATTTTAGGTCCTGGAGAAGAGATACACAAGACAACTCGGGAACATCCTGTCACCCCAGGTTATGAGAAAGCCACTGCGGTCAGGTCAAAAATGACTCAGGAGCCAACCTGAAGAGTCAAAGATGGGATACTTTTAGAATCGATATGGATAATAACTCCAATTGATGGAAACACATCAAATATGTAAAAAAAAAAAACCTGTCAGTTCTTTATAATAACTAAAACATAAACCACTGGTCATTTTTGGAGGAGGTAAGGAACCCACTCAACCATCAGAAAAACTGGTAAATGAGGAGACTCAGTCTTCATGCTACCATTCTGGTGCAAGTATAGCTAGGATAACCAATTGGTGGAGGAACAGTTCTTTATTACACATGCAGAAAGGAGGAAAGAGTATCACTCTTTTGTAACAGCGAGTGGAATAATGCACACGCAGACAATAACCATCAAGAGCTGCTGGAAACAGTGGAAAGCCACGGGGGAGTCTTATGGGGATAGGTCAGGCTGAGGACACCTGAACTCAGCATCAGTAGTGACATCGGAGAGACAGTCCGACCTGACGTGCCTTCCAGTTTAATACCACAGTAGTGACAAGGTATATCCTTGCCCAGAATAATGAACCTGAAACCTAACGGGGTTCTGGATCTACCAGAATCATTTTGACATTGCCAGAAACACACAGCAAAGCCCAGTTTGGGAGAATTCGTGGGACGAAGGATCAATTTTGTTCATCAAATAAACCATCAGAAAAAAAGGGAGAAAGGGACCCTAATAGATTAAAAGAGATTTAAAGGACATATTAGCCAAACACAGAGGCGGACTGGTGACTGGTTCACATCCCGGTTTGAACAAACTCACTGTAATCTCATTTTTAAAAGCATAAGTCCAAAATTTGAACATTGAGTATACATCTATACTAAAGAACTGTGCATTTTTAAGATGTGATGACTGTACTTTTTTAAAAGGTTTTTGTGTGCATACTGAAGTTTTTGTCAATGAAGAATTATGTCTGGGATTTGCTTAAAACTAACACAGTGGGGGAAAGGGGGCCGATGAGTAGGAGGTTATTAAAAAAACAAAATTGGTCATGAGTTGATCACTGCTGAAGGGGGTAGTGGGTGTACGAGAGTTCACCATATTATACTCTCTCTGTCATTTTGTGTAACAAAAAAACTTGACACTTAAAAATGAAAACATTCTCCAAGTGTGGTCTCCCCAGTGTGGTCAATATTTGGGAGTGAACCTGACTCAGAACCCGGACATTCTTCCGCAGGTGCTGAAAAGATTTGAAGTCTCACCTAAGACTGGTTTAACCTGGAGTGGGGGTGCATGTCGTTCGCATTTCAAAAACAAATCCATCTGCTCTTTCTACTTCCTCATACTCAGAAACCGAAATGAATCTCAGGTCCAGACGCATCTTCCCCTCGAACCCTCACCACCACCCACAACAAAAATCTCGATCATTTATTGTGCCGCCCTGTGCGGCCCGGGAGAGGCGCCGGCCTGCTGCGGGCGTAGGTGGCGCCCTCCGGGAGATGAGCAGCAGGTGCGCGCAGCAGGGGAGGGCCGGCGGGGGGGGGGGGGGGGGGGGGGGGGGGGGGGGGGGGGGGGGCCGGGGGGGGGGGGGGGCCCCGCGGCGGTGGGGGGTCCCGCGGGTGTGAGGGGGTCCCGCGGAAGTGGGGGTCCCGGCGGCGGTGGGGGGTCCCGTGGAGGTGGGGTGGGTCCCGCGGAGGTGGAGGGTCCCGCGGGTGTGAGGGGGGCCCGCGGAGGTGGGGGGCCCTGCGGAGGTGGGGGGGCCCGCGGAGGTGGGGGGCCCGCGGGGTGGGGGGCCCGGCAGCGGTGGGGCCCGCGTGCAGAGCCTGCCCCGAGCGCGCGCGGACCCCAGAGCGCGGTCAGCCGGGCGTGGTCCCCTCGCAGCGCGCCCCACACCGCCCATGATGTAAGCGCCCTCACCTGCCGGTAGGGGACGTGGCTGAGGACTGGGGACACGCAGGAAACACGCCTGTGCACGCTCAATCAGAATCGCCCCCCAGTCTAAATGCCGCGGTTGTTGACCTCGCTGTTTAACTGACCCAGACTTAGCTTCCTTAGTAGAAAGGGAGAACTTCCAGGACGGTCTCCCCCTCTCCTAACCCCTGACTCTTGGCACAGACTCTAGAACGGGGTGGTTGGCTAATAAATATTTACTAAATTGAAGGCATCCCCCAATGTCTCTGATGTCTTGGAAATCTCACTCAAATTTCGTGGACCCCTTCGGCCCACCTCCTCCAGGACGCCTCCCCCAGGCAGGCTTCCTGGCTATTCCTGTCAGGAGGGTGCACACTCCCGAAGACACTGAGGGGTGTCAGCAGGGTCTGCGGTAGGCTGTGAGCAGCCAGAAGCAGAAGCAGGATTTTACTCATGTCGTTTCACTTCCCACCCTCCTCCAGAGCTCTTGGCCGAGTGGGAGGGTTTCAGTCTGAGGGGCAGGTCTTTCACCTTGTCCACAACCTCGAGCTGTGAGCTGTGACCACTCCCTCCTCCATCCCTGAGTGCAGGGCGCACTAGGTGGCTTTGTGGAAGCTGATGGAGCTAAAGAGGGTCCCGTCTGCTCTGCAGAGTATGGCTGGGAAGTCAGCTGGTTAGTGAGACCAAGGCCTGCAAGTCCATTCCCGGGTCCAGGGTAGTTTCTGCTAACAACCCGTTTACAGACCTCAACCCTCTCCTAAACAATTTCAATCCCGACATTCCAGATATGACAGTGATGCTGTCTTGAAGACAGGAGAACCCCCTGAAATGCACGCCAGAACAGTTATAAGAAAGTCACTTTTCCCAGGGCCCTGCGACCCGTCTTGACCCCCTGGACGCCGGCATGGGTGGAAGCTGGGAGAAACACATGCTCTCAAGCTCTGGAGCTCCAAGCTCCTCCTAAGGGCCTGGCAACGGACCCTCCCCTGTGTCCCCGGGTTCCTGGTGCTTGCTGGTAGTTCTGCATGCTCCTTGCCATGGGGTGCATCGGTGCAGTCTACGCCTGCATCTTCACAGGGCCTTCTCCTGTGTCTGTGTGTCCAGAGTTGTCTCTTCTTATCCAGACACCAGGCGCACTGCACTAGGTGTCCAGTCCACCCAGAAGACCCTACTTCCAAACAAGGACAGTCAGAGGTGCAGTGGTTAGGACCTCAACACATCTTCCACCCACTGGGAAGTGTTGGTATGGGCAAGAGGGAGATAATGGCCTTGGGAAGAGAGCCAAGGCCAAGATCTGCAGGAGGCTGAGATGAGGGATGACAAGGGGACAAGGCAGTGGGGGACAGAGGATGCCTTCTCTGCGAAGACTCTGCGAAGACACCTGGATCGGGGGACTGGAGGGAGGCCAGGCATGGTCTTCAAACAGTGGAAGAGGAAGCAGGGAGTCCACACAGCCCGAGGGGGCAGAAGAGTCCAGCTGGGGTAAATGGGAGGGAGGGACCCAAGTGCCGAGCTCCCTTCCCCACCATACAGGGGTGAGGAGCCAGGGGTGGGTGAGCGACAAAGCATGTTCCTAACGACAGTTCAAGTTCATCTGGTCTTCTTGTGCCCTGCACCCCCCAGATCCGTGCCTTGGCCACTGCCCTGTCTGGGTGTTGTCCTGGGGCCCCACGCTGGGTGGTGGGCTCCTGCCTCAGGGCTCCACACCCCGCAACCCCAGACGCCTGGCCCGGGCCACCATCCCACCACTGCCCACAGCAGGCCCTCCACCCTCATCTGCATCAGGACCACAGCCTCATCCCCAAGCCTAATCCAGCCTCTGTGACTGAAGCCAAGGTCACTGTCCCCTACATCTTCTTCTGACAATCCCAGACAGAGAGTTGAAAGGATTTTACCATGGCCACACAAAGACCCATCACCCAGACTCAATCACCATTGGGCTAGAACCACTTTACCAGATGTTCCCACCTGTGCTTCCATGGCTCCATCCATCAGTCCGTCTTGTGCTTTTATGCATTCTAGAGTAAGCAGCAGACAAATGATTTTTTAAACCTTTTTATTTTTTTTAAAGATTTTATTTATTTGACAGAAAGAGAAAACACAAGCAGGGGGAGCGGCAGAGGAAGAGGGAGAAGCAGGCTCCCCGCTGAGCTGGGAGCCCGATGCGGGGCTCGATCCCAGGACCCTGGGATCATGACTTGAGCCCAAGGCAGTTTTCCAACTGACTGAGCCATCCAGGCGCCCCTAAACTTTTTTAAATTAATTTTTTTTTTTGAGAGAGAGAGAGAGAGAGAGAGCAGGTGGAGAGGGCAGAGGGAGAGGGAGAGAATCTTAAGCAAGCTTCATGCTGAGCACAGAGTCTGAGGCCGGCTCGATGTCATGACCCTGAGCTGAAATCAAGAGTCAGATGCTTAACCGACAAAGCCACCCAGGCGCCCCTCAAATGATCTTTTAATCTGAACTACATCAAAAACTAATGATGTACTACATGTTGGCTAATTGAACATAATAAAAAAAAATTTTTTTTTAAAGATTTTATTTATTTATTTGAGAGAGAGCACATGAGAGGGGGGAGGGTCAGAGGGAGAAGCAGGCTCCCTGCCGAGCAGGGAGCCCGATGCGGGACTCGATCCCAGGACTCCGGGATCATGACCTGAGCCGAAGGCAGTCGCTTAACCAACTGAGCCACCCAGGCGCCCAATAAAAAAATTTTAAAAATAAAATGTTTGAGGTTTTTCCCATAAACAGCAAATCTTGTCAACAAGAACAACAAAGAAGGATAATCTGCTCGTGTCTTTGAACGGACGTTCTGCGGCTCCCTTTTGCTGAAGTGTGAAGCCAGACTCCGTCTGGATGTGCAGGTGCCCCAGCCGGACCCCTCCCCGGCCGGCTCCCAGTCTCCAGTCAAGAAAGATCCGTGGTCTGTGAGCAGCGCCTCTCCCCATGCCGCGTGCTCTCCCTGGCCAACTCTGGTCGCCCCGTCTTGTGGCACTGCCCCCAGAAGCCGTTCCTGACACCCCACTAGTGTGACTGAGCACCCTGGTGCGGAGGCAGCTCCTTCGTGAGCCCCCAGGCCAGGCCTCAAGCCCGCGCATACCTCCATGAATCAAAACCAACTGCTTATGTGTCTTTCCCACTCCCGCCCCCAACAGAGAGCTTCCCCCAAAACCAGGGATCCCACTTCATTTGCCTGTTGTCCTTGGCACTGACAACAGTCCAGCGAGTGTGGGTGGCCAATAAATATTTGTTGAGTGAATGCATAACTGGTTCTGTCCCTTCTGACGGCTCCCCTGGCCTTGCCACCATCTCCGGCCACACAGCCTGGGTCCAGACCTCCCCGTGGGTCCCAGAGGGTCAGAAGGAGGAAAAGAGCACTGGGCGTTACCAGTGTCCTCGTCCACAGACGCCCAGAAGCAAGCTGGGTGTGTGACTGCAGCAAGAGAGAGTGGACAGCACAGGGAACGGCCTAGGAGGGAGCTGGAAAAAACAGGGCAGGGCCGAGGCCGCCCCAAGATGGGCCACTTTGCCAGGAACATTATTTCGAGTTAAAAGTAATCAAAGTGGGGGTGGCTGGGTGGCTCAGCCGGTTGGGCGTCTGTCTTCAGCTCAGGTCAGGACCCCAGGGGTCGGGCTCGCTGCTCCGCGGGGAGCCTGCTTCTCCGTCTCCCGCTCCCCCTGCTCCTGTTCTCTCTCACTCTCAAATAAATAAATAAAATCTTCTCCAAAAAAAGGAATCAAATTGCAGCAGTTGCAATAAAAACTGTCTTCCTTGTCCTCACCTGCCTAAATTTACATTGGAAAGGAGAGCCTGCGCCAGGAAGATAGCTGTTAACAGAGACTCCCCCTGACCTAAGAAACTTAGCTGCTTAAAAGGCAACTTTGTTTTCAAAACAGCTCCTCTCCCCTTCCTGCCAGTGGCCCTCCTCCCCTTTGTAGCCTCAGACCCTACCCTCTCCTGGGCTCCCATAAGCCTCCTGTTGCCTCATTGTCTGTGGGAGTTCCACGTCTGCATGGAGTCCCCATCCCTATGCTGTTAAATTCGGTTTTCTCCTGTTAATCTGTTTCACGTCAATTGGACTCTTAGTCCAGCTGGTGGGACCTGGAAGGGCACAGGAAGGTCCCCAGCACGATTACAGGATTTGGGCTCGGCAGGGATTTGTCAGGCCAGCTTCTGAGCGTCAGAGGCTGCCCTTCTGTTCTTCTCAGTGGAGAACTGGGCAAAGGACGAATAGGGGGCTGGGGCGTGTGCGTGTGTGCGTGTGCGTGTAGAATCCAGTTCAGTGTAAAAGCCTTTTCCAGTAGAGCAAGTTTCAAGTTAATCTCCCGCATCCAACCCCCACCCCAGCCATTCAAGCCCGGGCCTCATGCTTTCGGCCCTCATGGTCACCAGCCCCACAGTCATGGAGGGGCGGTGGCCCTGGGCACTGGTGAAGCTGAGTCAGGTTAGGGGAGCCCGCTGCCTTGGCTGCAACCTCCTGTTTCCCGGCTTCTGCTCCCCAGACAGCCCCTGTCCTCCCAGAAATTCGCAGCCTGTTGTCTTGTCAGGCTGTTTTTGTCACCCTTCCTGGTATCACAGCCTCCCAGTGACTCCCAGAGCTACTCATTTGAGCCCTGAGGAAAACCTATTAGATACGAATTCTTTGTTGGTTTTGGGACAATGGCCTCTGACCAGACAGGTTCAGCTCCCTGGACCCCAAGGGCCTTATTGTCTCTGCTCCCTGCCTTTTGGGGTGATGACCTCACCCCTGCCATCAGCTTCTGGGATCCAGTGACTCATTGCAGATGCCTGGCACCTGAGTTCCCTGGGGATGCTCTCTAAGGACATGGGGCCGTGACCTTTCCTCCTCAGCCCAGGGCTTCTGTCTGTCCGCGATTGCCCTTCTCCACCCGCAGAGCACCTACCTCTGCCTTCAAATCCATCCTCCTGCCCTCGGCCGGCATCATCCCTCTCTGCCAGAGAGGATTCCCTCCCATCTGGTTCCTTGTTCCTGACCCCACCCCCAACGCCAGCCTTCTGGCCCCAGAACTCATCCCTCCTCTTCCTGCCGGTTTAAATCTGGGTTTTGCCAGTTGGGCTTCCTTGCAGACCTCGAACAAATTACTTAAGTCTCTGGGCTTCAGTTTCTGCATCTGTAAACTGTGGGTAGTGGTAATTACCTTTTACTGTTGTCCTGTGGATTAGTTCTCTGTTTCTGTTTTTTTACTGCACAAGTAATTAATATATACATTCATTGGTAAAGAATTTAAACCAGACAGGGTAGAACGAAGGTCTCTTTCAGCCACTGTCCCCTGGAATCCTACTTTGATGTGATCCCTCAGGACATTTACACAGCTATTTATGTACATGTGCAAATACACGTGTGTGAATGTGTGTGTATATGTATTCACGAAATAGCTATGAAATGAGGATGGTGGGGGTGGTGAAGAGGTCTGCTTGTGGACCAAGAGAGGTTGGTGGTTACCAAAAGAAAAGCTGTATTTTTTTTTTTTAAGATTTTATTTATTTATTTGACAGAGAGAGACACAGTGAGAGAGGAGCACAGGCAGGGGGAGTGGAGGGGGGAGAGGCAGGCTTCCCGCCGAGCGGGGAGCGGGGAGCCCGATGCGGGGCTCGATCCCAGGACCCTGGGACCATGACCTGAGCCGAAGGCAGATGCTTAACGACTGAGCCACCCAGGCGCCCCGAAAAACTGTATTTCTTATAAAAGCCAATCAACAGGTATGCCTACAACTGAAAGAGCGTGCAGTAATAATAAAACCCTGCTGTTTCCAGAGACGGAGGCAAATACCACCAAGCAAATCAGCCAAGCGCCCAAAGACGTGGAGACGGGGATGGAGATGCTAGTTTTTCTCAGTAACCCGTCTAATTGACGTTCTACGAGCGTGTATAACTGATTCAAATCCTGAAAAACAACCTGTATTCTGAGTTCCTTTCTTTCCCATCAGCGTGGGGAGATCTGCTGCCCACTCCTCCGCAGACCAGTTTCCCACACTTCCTCCCTCCTCCTCTCCTTGCCCACGGCCGCCACAGGCTCCCTCTGCCTCCAGTCCCCTCTGCCCCGGCAGCCAGGACCACCTCTGCAACAGGTTCAGTCAGACTGTGTTTCTTCCCACTCACACACTGTCTGAGACTCACTGCCTCCCAGAGCAGACTTGGCATGAAGTTCCTGCATCTGCACCACGGCACCAGGCTCCCCTCAGCTCCAGCTCCAGGCTGGACCCTGCCGCCCCACCACACCCGGGATCCCCAGCCTGCTGAGCTCCCCAGCCTGCCCAGCGGCCTGCCTCTCTGCAGACGCACCTTGCTCCTGGGCCTTCCGGGCTCCGAGATCCCTGTTCCCTCTGACGAAACCCTCCCTGCATGTGTTTCTTTAATACGGATCACAAGTCACAGCACAAAATAATTCTGCACTTGCTTTTTCTTTTAAACACTTAGAGATGTTCTCATGTCAATCCAAGTAGGTCTTCTTCGTTCTTTTTAACTGCTACGTGAACTAAATTCGATAATGTCTGTTAAAGCACTTTGCTTGCCACCTGGCACATGGAAATACCCGGGGGGACGTGTGTTTGATTCACTTCAGTTCCTATCACTCCAACATAATGGAGAAACACCCAGGACACTGTGGTGGACAGACCCCTGCTCAGCCTTACTACAGCTGTGCAGGTTCTCAGTACACGACACGTTCGGTGTCCCCGTCCCCATCCCAGTAGAGGATGCGCTCAGTGTCCCCGTCCCCTGTCCAGCAGATGACGCGCTTGGTGTCCCCGTCCCCCATCCCCGTAGATGACGTGCTCGGTGTCCCCGTCCCCCGTCCCGCGGCAGAGGACGCGCTCGGTGTCCCCGTCCCCGTCCCGCGGAGCTCTCCCACGCACCAGCTTTCTGGCTCTCACCTCAAAGCCCTGCCATGCACGGGGGAGATATCTCTTTCCTCCAAGACCAGACTTGTCACTTCCCATGAAAGCTGCCCTCCCCCAGAACAGAGCACTCCGCCCTCTGGGCCCGTCCCTGTGCCGTCCCTGCGCTCCCGTCACCCCCGTCAGGAGCTCAGCACACTGCCTGGCACATAAAACCCGCCCCATGCACGTCTGTTGGATAAAACCTTAACTTCCTAAAAATTGAATCTCTCTTCCACTTCATGTGTTACCTACAGAAGCAGCTGCAGCTGTGGCCTAAGAGAGAAAGCAGAACATTCATGATCTGGGGCTCGTCCCTTCACCTCTCTGGGCCTCAGTTTCTTACTCTGTAAAAAGGGGGTGAAGATATCTACTTCACAGGGATGAAAGAAATTAAAATGTATGCAGGTGCTCAAAAAATGTAACAAGTATTGAGGCGTCTGGGTGGCTCAGTCGTTAAGCCTCTGCCTTCGGCTCAGGTCATGATCTCAGGGTCCCGGGATCGAGCCCCACATCGGGCTCCCTGCTCAGCGGGGAATGGGTTTCTCCTTCTCCCTCTTGCCCCTGCTCCTGCGCTCTCTCTCTCAAATAAATAAATAAAATCTCTTTTAAAATGTGGCAAGCATTCTCACCCCCCTGCAAACTCACTCTGACACCATCTTTTCCCAATCCTCCCACCCGGGATGCCCAGCGGTCCCAGGGGCAGGTGTGCCAGCGTCCCTCCATCTAACGCGGTGGGCCCTGTCCTCCCCTGCGTCCTCGTCAGTGTCCACTTCTCTGCATCACCCCCCCCCCCCCCCCCCCCCCCCCCACCGCTCCGCAGCCGGGGGGGGGGGGGGGGGGGGGCGTGGGCGTGGTCCGGCACCTCCCCCAGCCCTGGTTTCAAGGATGCTCACGCAGGTGCTCAGAGATGGCGGTCAGAAGGAGCGCGAGGCCATGCTCCGCACAGGGAGGGGCCAGCTGCCCTCCCAGACACGCGGGTGGGCGGGCAGGACCGGGCGGAGGGCTGTGGGAGGGCCACCAGCCTCGGGAGGGAGTCAGAGGGAGAAGCTCCCCAGCTAATTGGCAGACCAACAGCATGCCAGTGATGTCTGGGCGACAGGTCACCGGGGAGGAGGAAGGGAGGGAGGAAGGACGTCTGAGAAGCACGTGGGCCCCTCTCAGCTCACTTCCAGCTCAGTAGGCTTTTCTAGGTCACTCTCTGCTGTGCGTCCCTCATGGGCTCCCTGCTCTGCCCCAGCTTCCTTTCATGTTCCTGCCTCAGTTTCTCTGACTAACAGTCCCTGCCCCCGACTCTCTTTGTGTCTCGGCGGCCCTGAGGGGAGTTGGGGCTCCACTGCGGTGCCGGGGGGAGGGGGGACAAGGGGCTGGCGTCCCGCCCCGACTCTGCCCCTGCAGCCTCTGACCTGGGCAAGCAAGCCAGGGCCCAGTTTCTTCCCTGTCACTGGTTACACACTGTTTGGGAGTGGTTAGTGAAACGTAGAAGATAAACTACGAGGCTCTGAAGATGAGCAGTCGCCACATAAGCACGAACAGTTCTTGCTGGTGCCCCCTTACTCACAATGTCCCAGGCTCAGCTGGGGCTGCACAGTTCCCTGAGCTACAGGATGTTGGCCAGGCCCCTCCTTCCCCCCCCAGACCCGCCCCCCGCCTCGCCCTCTGCCCCTGGAGCCCCTGCTCTGCTAACGTCCCACAGCCAGCCCGGCAGGCCGCACACCTTCAGCTGATGATCCTGCAGCCGGCAGCCCGCCTCTTCTTGCCGCCTGCATCCCACGGCAGGCCCACTGCCCTGGAACCAGAGTCCTCGGGACCCTGCAGACCCTGCCGACCCTGCCCACTCCACTTCCCACGGCTCCCGGTGCCCCCTCACTCGGCTCCAGATGCCAGGCCTTCATGCCAAATCTCACCCTGCCTTTCCTTCAGTCTGGACCACTTCGCCTTCTTCAATCCTTGCTCAGGTGTTACGTGCTGCCATTGTCATCCTGACCAACCTACCGAGTGCTCCAGCTTCAGGATGCCCACGGTACCTGCCATACATTTCCCATCTTATGTCTCCATCTCCCCAGTACAGGGTGATTCCCACGAGGGCAAATTCCTGTCTGCTTCCTCCTCTCCGGAGTCCTCGGCTCCCAACATAGTATCCAGCACATAGTAGGGGCCTCATAAATATCTGCTGAATAAATGCATATAAACGATCTCCTTTGATCATTAAAACAAGTCTTTGACATAGTATACGTGTTCCCACTCTGTAGCCACAAAACTAACAAGAGTTGAGTCAAATCTTGGAAATCCCACTGTTTCTGAGGAGGGTGTGCATTCCTTCCTTCTGGGCAGGCTCTTACCTAGTCTAGTCACACGGGGCAAGGATTATTTGCTAGAGGATGAGGGACTATGGCTGGCTTAGTCACCCTAACTCCTACCACAGTGCTAGACACATAGGAGGCCCTCAGCAAGTGGGTGCCGAGCAGGAGCTGAAGGGCTGCACAAACACGGCTCCTAGAGGAACTGCTGGGGGCGGTGGTAGGAAGGATAGAGAGCAAATGAGCATCCGGGATTAGCTGAAGGAGGAGCAACACTTGAAGGGAGAGGGAGGAAGGCCATTCCCAGGAGGACAGAACAGAGAAAGTAAAGTCTCAGAAGAGAGGAAGCAATGTTTTGGGGAAAGAGCAGAGTCTGGAGGCAGTAGATCTGACCTTCAGCCCCAGCTCCGCCTCGGACCACTGGTGTGAGCCAAGCACAGCCCTCACCCCGCGACTTCCAGAGCCCTCTGGTGAAACGGCTGTTGGAGGGCCAGCCGAGAAGGTTGGTCCCTATAACCTGGGCCGTGTGCCTGAGCATAGGACAGGTTGGTGAATCTGGTCGAATCTCTGTCCTCTGGGGAAGCTGCCCTCCCTGGAGCACCTGGAGCAGTTCCTAGGAAGGCTGCCCGCCAATGTCCCAAACAGGTGTACCCACAGAAGACAATCTTTGGGAATGGGCATGGGGAGTGGGAACCAGGAAAGAATCAGGTCTCCTTCACTTAACGCTTCTTACCCCCAAGCGTTCTTTTCCCACGTCCAGTTTTCTCCCCAAAGGTGCTTCATATTTTTTGTTCCGGCTTTTCCATTTCTTTCCCACTTCACTTACAAGTCACCTCCTCCAGGAAGCCTTCCTGAAATCATTCGCACTCATTCTCCAGTCTGTCACCATAATCCACAACCCACTCTTCTGCACACGGTGCACCTTTACAATGCAGTAATGACAGACCTCAGGGGATGATGGGTACACCTGTGCGCATTATCACACTCCCTAATTCAGCCATGGTGCATTCTGTATGTGCCTTGTCACACTCCCGAAGGGCAAAGACCATGACTGCCTTGTCCCCCAGTCTCCCAAACACCTCTTTGTACCTACCTCTCCCCCTCAAAGGCTCCTGAAGACTTGTGGACTCTTTGAAAGGACGGGAATGTCACTGAAATGGAGGAGAGACAGACTGAAGAGTAAACAAAAGTAGGAAGAAGCAGGAAGAGAAGGAAAGAGACCAGCGATGGGCCGAGGCCCCACCTCCAGCACGCCCCAGTCTGTGCATGGGTAGGTACTTTGCACAGCACCCCAAGGAGACACCCTGGGGGCAGCGGGAAGGGGTGGGGACAGGTGGTGGGAGGCACCTCTATCCATGTGGAGTGAACGGAGAGGCGGGATCCAGTCGCGGTCAGCGGCAAGCCGAGCCAACGCACACCAACGGGCACCTCCACCCACCCAGCTGTCTGGGGACAGAATGAGCCCCAAATGGGGATGACAGGATCGGGGCAGAGGTGTTAGGGATTCTGGCGAGGGAGGGAGAAGGCCCTGGGAAGCGAGACATTTCCAGCAGTGTCCGTCCCCCAGTGCTTGCCCTGTACTCGATGTTCCAGAACCACCAGGTGTGAGCTCACAGTAAGCACAGCATAAGGCTGAGCGGAAGCCTTGACACGTCTGTAGCAGGAAGGGGACAACCAGACCAGGAGCCCGAGCCAGGCTGAAGGCCGTGTCTCATCACACACGAGCATCCCCAGCGCCATGCTGGCCTCTGCCAGTGGGGAAGGACTGCTGACTGAGAAGGGTAAGAATCCTGTGTGCATTCAGGTCTAAGCAGAGTCTGTCAGAAGAGCCTCTCTTTGCCCAAGTGGTGATGGGCAATCCAACGACCGGGTATATGTTTATTGAGACCTGCCGTGTGCCAGGCACTGTTCCAGATTCAGGGAAAGCAACATGAAAACCAGGTTCCTGGTCCCATAAAACTACCTTCTGGTGGATAGAAACAGCTCAAAACATAGAAATAGATCATTTCAGATGGTGAGAAAATCCACAAAGACAATACATCTGGGTAGAGAGATAGTGAGTGCCTTTGGGGAAAACTCCTGGAGATACAGTGCTGAAAGACTTTCTCTGTTGAATACGTTCCGTCTGGGTTGAGCCCTGAATGACGAGATGGACACAGTCACGTCCAGCTCTGGAGCAAGAGGGGCCCCAGCAGAATCAGCAGCAAGTGCAAAGACCTGGCAGCGAGATCGGCCTTTGTTTGCTCAAGGAACAAAAAACAGAAGGCCCTGCAGTGAGCCCAGTGAAATGGGGAGGGCAGGTCTACCTGCCCCGGGGTGAACACTGGAATCACCTGGAAAGCTTTTAAAACACCTGTTGCCTCACCCATCCCCAGACATTCTGTTTAATTGATCTGAGGTGTGTCCTTGAAAACTTCCCCAGGTGATTCTACTGCACAACCCAGAACAGGAACCACGGACAAGGCCCGTGGATGGCTGACAATGAGCGTATCTGCAGACACTCAGAGGCCTTCCCCAATTCTCCAGGCCCAGATCCAGAAAGGACCCAACGTCTTTCAGGCTTTGAGGTGGGGACAGAACCAAGAAAATGAAGCAATCCAAAGGAAGAGAAACTAAAGAAAATGGACCAGGGAAATCCAGAAAACACAACAAGCGGATGGAGCAAAAACAATCCCGAAGGATCAGAGGTGGAGGGAAAAGGGAAAGCACGCGCATTCCTTTGCTGTTTGCTGCTACAGCATGATCACAGACTTATGTTTGAATGTAGAGGTCCAAGATGGGTCCCACTGGCGCTGAAGTCGAGACGTCAGCAGGCCTGGGTCCCTCCTGGAATGCACTGCCTTCCTCCTCCAGCTTCTGGAGACCACCCAGTCCCTGTGCTCGCAGTCCCTCCCTCCGTCCTCCAAGCCAACATTTAGGCTAAGTACTTTCCATGCTTCTCCCTACTGCCGTCCTCCCCTTTAAGGGTGCTTGTGATTACACTGGACCCACATGCATAATCTGGAATAATCTCCCTATTTTAAACTCAACTGATTAGCAACCTGAATCCCATCTGCACACTTCATGACTCTGCCATGAAAAGGTTCCAGGAATTAAGACGTGGACATCTTTGGGGGATCAGTACTCGACCTACCACAACGTGAAAGCCGTTTGCAAAACACGGTTTTGGTCACGTTTGTCATCTTTTGCTTGGGTAGTTGTGGGTTTTATGAGCATAAGAATACCTGGGTTTATCTGTGTAGGTTTATCAGGGTGTCAAGTCTGAATGTCTCCCCAGCAAGTATGGGGTGGAGGGAAGGCCAAGGACGCCTGAAGGGTGTCTGATCTTTATTTTATCTCCATGCTCCATAAAGACTCACAGCTGTTGTTCTTACTGACGATAAAACTAAGGACAGACTGTCTCTTTGCGTGTTTTCTTTGGGTCTGTCCATCTGTCCCTGAGCAATACTGGCTGTCCGTCCCGGTGATGCTCAGTGTGCACGAGAGTACTTGGGCATATCTGTGACGTCAGCATAGTGTGAGTGCCTCTGTCCGTAAGTTTGTGCGCTGTGGGGAATGTGCACACGGGCGGACGAACATGCGTGTGTGTTCCACAGCGTATGCGACCACAGTTGTGGACCTCTGGATGTTTACTTATTCACAAACCCTCCGGGGTATCCAGACAGAAAGGCCTAGCGTGAGAGGGCAGAGGAACTAGGGGGAGGGGAGAGATGAAGGTGAGGGGAGAGGAAAACATTGAGAAAGCACCTGAAATAAAAGAGGCAGAGGGCAGAGTCCCAGCAAGGGCACATATCAGATCTGGGTTATTCTGGTTATTTGCTTGCTGTGGGAGCTTGGTAGTACGGACTCTGCGCCGCTGTTGGCCAAGAAATTTGAAATAGATAACCTCTGGGTACCTCCCAAAGAAGGAGAGAGAGAAACGTGGAAATGAAAACACACACTGGGAAAAATGGAGAGAAAGAACTAGAGAGACATAGGAAGAGAGGACTAGGAGCTGGGAGCCAGCCAGAGGCAGGGGTGTGGGTGCCTGCTCCCCGCCCCTTACCCCAAAGCTTCAGAGTGTTCTTTTTTTTTAAAGATTTTTTTTTTTTTAATTTGGGAGAGAAAGAGAGAGAGCACATGAGAGGGGGGAGGGTCAGAGGGAGAAGCAGACCCCCTGCTGAGCAAGGAGCCCGATGTGGGACTCGATCCCGGGACTCCAGGATCATGACCTGAGCCTCCCAGGCGCCCGCTTCAGACTGCTCTTAAGCCCTTAATAGGTAAGGCAGGAAGACGGAAAGGAGAGAGTCCTGGAATGACAGCACACACCAACACTCAGAGGCCTGCAAAGCCACAGGAACCAGGATCCCTGCTTCCGCCCCCAGGCCCCAGATGTAGGTGTGCCGGCCACCTGGAATGACTCACACCCTGGCGATGCGGGCACCCATGCCAAAAGCGAGCCTGGGCACCGTGCCCACCGGCACAGCACGGGCCCAGGGGGAGGGGAGATTCGGGCCCTAGAGGGATGACGGCGGGGGGGCGCGCTTTCCTCCCCCACGGGGTGCTGCCTTGTCCCAGGAGCGCCCCCTCCTGACCACGCCCTCGCCTCGAGGACCCAGAAGTCCTTTCCTCTCGCCCTCCTCCCCCAAACCTTCCCCGGGAAGCCGGAGAACCAGACGGGGTGTTACGCAAGGCCTGATGTTTACAAGCCGCGGGGGCCTCCTCCGCCCTATAAAGCCCGAGCGCGGCGGGGAGCGCCGCGGACACCGAGACTGGCGGAAGGGAGGGAGGGCGTCCGGACGGCGCCGAAAGTTCACGCGCCGGGCGGAGAGAGGACCCTCCACTCGGCTAGCAGCAGGCGTGGTTCGCGGAGCGCGCGCTGGCAGGGGGCCGCGGGGGTCGCGGAAGGGTCGGCGCCCGGACGCGCGCTCCGCATGGAGGCGCCCGAGCTGGGCCCGGGGCTGGTGGAGCGTCTGGAACGGCTGGCGACGTGCCCGCTATGCGGGGGCCCCTTCGAGGACCCGGTGCTGCTGGCGTGCGAGCACAGCTTCTGCCGCGCGTGCCTGGCCCGCTGCTGGGGCGCCCCGCCGGCCGCCGGCGCCCAGGCGCCCCCCACCGCCTGCCCCTGCTGCGGCCAGCCGTGCCCCCGCCGCAGCCTGAGGTCCAACGTGCGGCTGGCGGTGGAGGTGCGCATCAGCCGGGAGCTGCGGGAGAAGCTGGCTGAGCCCGGAGCCCGCGCGGGGAAGCGCAGAGGGGGCCGCATCCCCACCATGGGCTGCCTGGACCCGCACGGAGAGGTAAGGCGGGTCGTGCTTCGCGGATCCGCTGCCGCTGGTGAAGGGCGAGACTAGGGGCTCCCGGGGGGCGGGGCCCTTCTGGAAGTTTAGGCAAAGAATGGCTCTGAGCAAAGCAAAGGACGAGGGGGCGGGGGGCTGACCCCAAGTCCCTGGAGTGACGCGAGAGGTGCCAGGAAGGACAAGGGGAAGGAGTTCACACTTTACCCAGGGGTCGGGGGCTGGACGGAACGCAGGGCGTCCGGAGCCCCTTGGCAGAGCGCGGGAGCTGCGTGCTGGGAAGTTGGGGACCGGGAGGGAGTACGGGTGGGCGCGGGCCGGCCGAGGCCTGCGAGGACGGCGGGGGTCAGAACCAGCCTAGGGCAGGGCGAGAACCAGCTGGAGTGCAGGGGCGGGGAAGGAGGGGCTGTCAGAGGAGGGCGCAAGGGAGGAAAAGCAAATCCAAACGCCCCGGGAGCGTCGAGGGGTGAGCCCCGGGCTCCCGCCCGAGCCGCGCTGGGCACTATTTGTTATTGCTGTCCTCGGCTCCTCCCAGGGCCCCCGGCGGGGGCGGCGACGGGTGCAGGCCAGGTCCACCCGCCGCTGGGACCTCTGGCTCCCGCCCCGCATCCCACCCCGCACGCCGCCCCCCTGCGCCACTTTTGGCCCCGACTCCTTGGCCATCAACCAGCTCCATTCCCTTGCCCGGCCTCCAGGCGTCCCAGATTCCTGACTGGCTTCTCCCCCAGCAGCCTAGCCGGTCTCGGGTCTTGCTTCCACACTTTGAAGTCTACACAGACCTAATTAGTCCAGGTGTAATTGGCATAATTAGGCAAATTGCCTTTCCTCTCTTCCCTTCACCACCACGCTGGCCTGCTTCAGTCATCCCCAAGGGATAGTGATGGGGGCAGGGGACCCTGGTATTTGGAGGGGGGCATCCAGGGCTTCTCCTGGTTCCCATGGTACCCTGCAGATCCACCAGGACCTCCCCGGACACATCCAAGTCCGGCTGCCTCCTTGGCCAGCGTGACAGATACAAAGCAAAGGGCCCAATAAACGCCACGGGGCTTTTATGGCAACAGGGGAAGCAGCTTTGTTAGAAGGCTTTTATATACCAACTCTTCGCCCCGGGGCTCTGGGTGTTTGGTCTGTGTGATGGATGGAGAAGGACACCCTCAGGAAGGTAGACAAGGACAGGGGACCACTGAAAGAGACAGAATGAGGCTGGGAGAGGCAGCAGGGAAAGGTAAGGACTGGAAGCTAAGGGGGGCAGAAACAAGACCTGGACGAGGCTGGGGAAGGGGAAGGGAAGGAGGGCAGTGGATGATAATGGACAAGATGTTCGGGCCATGAAAGGGGACAAAGAGGTGATCGAGATCACTCTGAGAGGTGATGGGGAGCTCACCAACAGAGACCCAGCTACCTGGGGAAGGAGAAGAGGGGGAGAGCTCCTGAGTACAAAGCCCAGGGCTCACATCCATGTTTTCTTCTGCCCATCCCAGGATATAAGGAAGACTTGGAGAAGGTGAGTTCCATTTTACCGTCCCTTCCTTTCCACTACCGGCCACCGCATCCATCACCTTCTCCATGGGCTCACAGCTTTGTCCCCACTCACGGACAGGTTTCCTGCTCCAGAGATGTGAGTGGGGTAGGGGTGGGGGCATCAGAGGGCAGAGAGTGTCTCCTGATTTCCTGACCCTTCTCCCTCATCTGTCTAGACCTGATGCCCCACCACCCAAGTCATCTAACTCAGACGATGCTCTCCCCGAAGACTATCCAGTGGTCAAAAACATGCTCCACAGACTGACGGGTAAGGAGGGCAGAAGGGACCCCACCGAGTAACAGTCTGTCTCAGGCCTGCTCCCTTTTCTCTCTTAAACATGCTCAAGTCTTTTCTGATGTCTGCATTCAGTGTCCTGGGGCTCCTGGAACACAGCACCACATACTGAGTGGCTTAACACAAACTGTCTCACAGTTCTGCAAGAAGTTGGTGGGATTGCTTCCTTCTAAGGCTGTTTGGGTGAATCTGCTCCCTGCCTCTCTTCTAGCGTCTGGGAACCTCAGGGGTTCCGTGGCCCAAAGATGGCCTTCTCCCTGTGTCTTCACATGGTTTCCCCTGGTACTTATTTGTCTCTGGGTCCAAATTTCCTCTTTTTATAAAGACTCTAGTCATATTGGACTAGGGCCTGCCGTAATGACCTCATTTTAACTTAATTACCTCTGTAAAGACTCCATTTCCAACAAAGTTCACATTCTGAGGTTCTGGGAAACAGCAACATTCCCTTTCTGGGGGGAACACAGTTCGACCCATAACAATGTCTGTCCTCAGTTCCCCGTATTCCAGCATCATACTCTCACAAACAGACCCTTGGGGGTCAACTGCTTCTCCCTCGTGGCATTACCCCTCTCCAGAAGACCCGCATCTCTCTGCAGCTCCTGCGGAGTTCCCGCCCCACCCACTACCAGAGCTGCCCCCTACATTCTTTAAACCGCCAGAGGGGCGCCTGGCTGGCTCTGTCTGCGGAGCCTGCGACTCTTGATCTCAGGGTTGTGAGTTCAAGCCCCACGCTGGGTGTAGAGATGACTTAAACATAAAATCTTAAAAAAACAAAAAACTGCCAAAGGTGCTCCACGGTCTTGGTCGCCCACCATCCCACCAGGCCCAGATTGCTTCTAGCAGCCCCAATCCAGAAATCTCTCCTCAAAAGCAAACCACACACGAACACTTCTGGTCCCTTTGGCTCTCACCACGGTCCTTCTCCTCCTCTGCCCCAGCCTCCCAAAGCAACCAGCCAGTCCACTCCCACCTCCCCTTGGGGTCCCAGTGTCTTTCCTATCAGTGCGTCTCTTCTGAGCCACCTTCCCTATCCGGCTGACCCAGCTCCATGCCCCACGTGATACAGCAGAGGGAAGTATCAGTCCTCACTCCTCCCTGCAAGTTGGACTGGCTAAACTCTTCTCCCGACCCACACACCAAGCTCTCTCTTGCCCTCTGCACTGCGTCCCCTGCCCAGGGTCAGCACGGTCCTCGTCCAAATCCAGCTCCACACAAGCGGCGCATCAGTGCAGTGAGTGTTGCCCAAGCCGCCCCTTTCTACGCCTTCCCCCACTCGGGCCTACGGCCGCCTTTGCAGCTGCGCTGAGGCCTCTTGAGGGCCCTCCGCTGCGCGCTGTCAGTCTCCTCCCGCCTCTGACTCGGAAAGCCCCTCAAGCGCTTCTCTCCTGCCTTTCCCCGTGCAGCCGACCTGACCCTGGACCCCGGCACCGCGCACCGCCGCCTGCTCATCTCGGCGGACCGCCGCAGTGTCCGACTGGCCCCCCCAGGGACACCCGCGCCCCCCGACGGCCCCGCGCGCTTCGATCATCTCCCGGCGGTGCTGGGCGCACAGGGCTTTGGGGCCGGCCGGCACTGCTGGGAGGTGGAGACCGCCGAGGCCGCCTCCGGCCCAGACTGCTCTGGGGAGGACGAGGACCACGGCGAGAGCCGCTACGCCGTGGGTGCGGCCGGGGAGTCGGTGCGCCGCAAGGGCCGCGTGGGGCTGTGCCCCGCGGGGGCCGTGTGGGCCGTGGAGGGCCGCGGCGGCCGCCTGTGGGCCCTCACGGCTCCCGAGCCCACCCCGCTGGGCGGCGCCGGGCCCCCGCCGCGCCGCATCCGTGTGGACTTGGACTGGGAACGGGGCCGCGTGGCCTTTTACGACGGCCGCTCGCTGGACCTGCTCTTCGCCTTCCAGGCGCCCGGGCCCCTGCGGGAGCGTATCTTCCCGCTGCTCTGCACGCGCGACGCCCGCGCCCCGCTCCGTATCGTGCCCACCGAAGGCTGAGTCCCACCCCACCGCCAGGAGCGAAGCGCTCACGCAGGAGAAGCGTGTGCACCCCTCCACCTGGCCTCGGTGTCCGCGTCCACACCCGAAGCCGAGTCCATGCCCGCCCCTCCCTCCCGGACGCGGCTCCACGTTCGGTGCCCCCCCGCCTCATCTCTCCCCTCCCACCTTCCACTAGTCCAGACCGGAGCGCTCCACCAGGATCCGTATCCACGGCCTCCCTTCCCGCTCTTGCCTCTTCTCCTGGTCTCCAGGAAGGGCCCAGCCCTTCTCCACAGTTCTAAGGCTCGGGCTTCCCTGCCCTGGCCAATCTGAGCTTTCTCTTCAAGACTGCCTGGGTCCCAGGGCCCTCTAGGAGGCTTACTGTCCTTTTGGGGAAGGGGGCAGGCAGCTCTACTCCGTGCTGCCTGCTTTCTGTGCTCATAGCCTTTCCGCCTTTGGAACCTCCTGAAGATTCCCCCTGTAAGGAACCACTGGTGCTCTCTCCCCGACCTGGGAATGGCCCAGACACCCCAAGCTTATCCTTGTATATAGCTTCACATCTTTCTCCGTATGTATAAATGGGCCCATATTTAACACATTTTGTGATGCTGGGTTATTTATTTTGTGCATCTGTGGCAATAAATGAGATCTCAGTGGTGGTATGGATTTGACTCATCTCTGCAACTGTGCATGGCAAGAGGCCTAGAAAATGATGTCAAGATCCCAGTAAGGAGTGGGGCGGGCTGAGAGCTGGACATCTGGGCTGGCAGACACATCAAAGCCTAGGAAGGAAGGGGTATGAGTACTATAGGGGACACACCCCCATCTCTTTGCTCCCTCTTTTCCTTCCTCACCCAGGGCCCTGGCACTATGCTGGATCTGTCTCTGAGGCCAGAAGACGGAGGAGATAGTTGGCTCTAAGTGACCAGTCTTCAAGCTGGCTTTGTTGGAAATCCTGTATCATATGGTGAGGAGAGGCCATGACTATTTCCTTTTCTATTTCCCATTAACGGTGAGAAAGCAAAGACCTCTCTCCCAACTCCTCTGGAGGACATGAGTGGGGGAGGGGAGGGCAGGAGAGGGGAAGGGCTGGGAGCCCCCTGGGAGCCCTGAGGTCTCCCACAGGCCTCACATCCCACAGGCAAGGACTAGGAGTTCGGATTATATAAATACATTACTGGAAGAGCTCGAAGCCAGGATTAACAAGCATAGCTGGGGCAAGACTGCCCCAAATCCGACTGGGACCCTGGCAGTGAAAGCTGGGGCTGCTGAAAACCCAACTTAAGTGTTTGGGACTCAAGGAGAGAATGCAAGGGGCCAAGATAACTGGATCCCAGGACAGGCAGTTTGGCAGTGAGAACACGGGGGAAAGACTGGGACCAAGATGTCTGGATCCCTGGAGAATAGAGGATGAGTACTGGAAGGAGAAATGAGGGCTGGGGGAACCCAGAAGTCTGGGTTCTGGAATAGCAGCAAGTCAGAATTCCAGGATCTCTGTCTATCCTCATCTCCCTCTTCCCTCCATCAGGCAGAGGAGAGGGGAGGAGGGGACTGGAGGAGGGATCAAACCATGGGTTTAGTCCCCAGGTAGCCACATGAATACATTCAGGGCCAGACAGACACAGGAATGGTGGGGGAGAGGAATTTAGTGCTGCATTGGCCCTGGAGGGGGCTGGGAGGGGTCAGGAGGCTGGGGAGGGGTGGTGGGGCTCGGTCCTGGGGTTGCACGACGCCGTCCTTTGCGGTGGCCCCGTACACAGTGTGTATGACCACAGCCCTCCTCTTCCTCCTCATCACTCTCCGTGGAGCTCTCGCCAAAGGCCCGAGGTTTCTCGTAAATACAGCAGCCTAGATTTGGAGGGAGGAGCCCGGTAAAAAAGGAGCAAAAGTTAGGGTGTACAGACAGTTCTACTCCCACTGGATCTCAGTAACAACTACCTCCACCATGGGCTCCTTCTCCCTTCCAGGACCCAGATTCCCCAGGCCCACCCCCTGGGGCTCAGGCACCCAAACCCCTGTCCTTTCCGCCAGGAATTCAAAGCTCCACTTCTCCCCATTCTGACACCTGTCGCCTTCAGGCCTCGGCATATCCCCACCTTGCTCCCTCTACTTGAACCTGGTCTCCCTGAGGCCAGGGGCAGGACTGCAGGCAGCGGGGAGCCAGAGCGCTGGCGCTGCTGGTGGCCAACAATCACTCACATTTTGATGAGCGGCGGCCCATGTGTTCGTTGTCCACAGTGTCACTCGTCCATTCTACCTTTTTCTCTGGCTTCCGTTTCCGAAGCTTGATGGTCAGGCTCCGGTTCTCCTGGAAGGTGGAGACGCACGGGCATACCTATCTAGTCCCCTGCGGCTGACCTTTCCCACTCCCTCCCAGGGCCCCAGTTCAATCAGTCACAGACATGGCAGCAGAGGAGCTGAGTGCTGGGAGAGGACAGAACACAACAGGGCTTTGACCTCGAGGAGTCCCTGGGGAGTCGGATGTTCTCCGTAACTGCTAGTATACAGAGAAGACACAATTCCTAACCTAGGGAAGGTCCCAGCAAATCTTCAAAGGAAATGATAATCCTCGCTGTTTCTCCGTCTTCCTCCCCAAATCAATTACCCTTGGAGGTCTTAATACTTGAGCATTATTTTCTCAGTCCCCAATACCTAATCCTTGACCTCCCTTTCTTCTTCCAGACCCCTCTCTCATCCTCAAGCCCTTCGCTCCCCAATTCCGGTCCACCTATGCCCTGGCATCTTCAAATAATAGCAGGGATGCCAGGATGCTAGGGAATAGGTCATCTCTGCTAACCTTATTTGAAAGGCCCTTAACCCAGGAGCTATTAAGCCCAATACACCTGCTCCCTTTGAAAGCAACTTAACCTGTTTTTGCAAAAATGCTACTCATTTCTCTATTTTCATCTCTTCTGATTTCTCAAAATACTATCTCCGCCTCCTTTGTCTTGTTCACTCATTTCCTCCATTTCCTTTTAGAGTCACCTGTTCAACAAATACTTATTGACAAGTATGCCTCTGGGCAAACTGCCCTACAGCAGGCCTCCAGCCATGCTTATTCACAGAACCCTTCATCTTCCCCCAGCACCTGCCTTGCTCCTCAATCCCCCAGGTACCATCCTTGGGTCACCGCCACACCGGGCAGCAGCACCTGCACCCCAACTCTGACTCCCTATCCCATGTCCCCGCCCCGG
>NW_023270765.1:52083-95093 GCF_011800145.1 Mirounga leonina | reverse complement strand
GCACCTGCACCCCAACTCTGACTCCGCATTCCATGCCGCCTGGCCGGCCTCCTGCACCATCTCTGCCACTGCGGAAATCCCGCACCCTTGGCGCTTCTCCCGACCCCAGGCAGTCCAGCCCGCTCCTCCCAGAGCCCCGGCCCCTCCCTCCCGGCCTCTCCCGAAGACCCCGAGGAGCACCCCCCCCGCCTTTCTCACAGGCTCGGTTGTCACGGTAACCGTTGTCTCAGTGACG
The DNA here is from genome assembly GCF_011800145.1 of Mirounga leonina. Classification (NCBI taxonomy): domain Eukaryota; kingdom Metazoa; phylum Chordata; class Mammalia; order Carnivora; family Phocidae; genus Mirounga; species Mirounga leonina. The sequence goes on along the minus strand of NW_023270765.1, from coordinate 94,858 downwards.
GTCTCACTCAGCCCGGCCCCTGCCTCGGCCATGGCTAAGGCTGAGGAGAGGGAGGAGGGGAAGAAGGGGGAGGAGACGCCCTTCCCTTTCTGTGTCTCTGGGGTCTAAGACAATCGGTATCGGGTTCAGAGCAGCAGCCAGGATCCTCCACCTTCTTTTTTCCCCTCCTCCTGGGCCTCCGCTTCCCCACCCCGGGGAACAACCTGTCCAACCCCACTTCCGGCTCTCTGCTTCCGGGTGTGACGCACTCCGTAGTTCCCCTTTTCCTTTCCCGGGCACTAAGGGCGTCTAAGCGCACGCGTAGCCGGATTAGTTCCGCCGTCACGTGACAGTGCGCAGGCGCCGCAAGAGGCAGCCGCAGACTTGGCGGAACAGGCGTCACTGCGGGTGTGGAGCGCGGGCAGCAGGCGCACGCGCACGCGCGGCGGAGACGAGGCAGGAGGGGCGGACCGGAGCGGCCGCGCGGGGCTGGGGCGGGGCCGTGGGCGGGGCCACGGGACTGGGAAGACCGCCCCGCGGCTGCAGCCGTACGCAGCCCCAAGCCGCCCGCGGTGCCCATCCGGGTTTCCCGGCTTCCTGTGGAAACGGAGCTCCGGCCCCAGCAGCAGGTGCACGCACCTGATCAGGCCCGGCTCTGGCCCTGCCGGGGTCTGCGGGCGTTGGGGCGGGGTGCTTCATGCGCCGTCTGCTCGGACTGTCCCCAGGCCCCGCCTCGGAGCCCCCACCCAGCCTGCTTGCGGAGGGGGGGTCTGGCGGGCAAGACTCTGAGATACTAACTAGCGCAGGTGTGCGTCTCGTCCGTGAAACCGAAGCCCTAGACTGCCCACTGTCTGGGGTGGCGGCGGGGACGGTGGTCAGTGACCACAGGGGCACCGTGCGCTCTGATAAGAACACTGCCAGTGTCTCAGAAGCACGGGAGGGGCGGGCGGGGCGGGCGGCGGGGAGGCTCGGCGGAGGCCCCCCGGGAGCCCCGGTTCCCCCGGGCGGAGGCCCGCGCGCCGCTCGCAGAAGCCCGAGCTGCGCCCAGGCGGCGCTGGGGGCCAGGGGCGGCTGCAAGTGGGCTGGACAGACCGACAGCTTTGTTTCGGGTTTCAGACCGGGGGCGGGAGAGCCCCCCCGCGCGCCCACCCCTCCACGTGGCCGAGGTGGGGTGGGGGGGACCAGACGGTGAGTTTGAGAGCTCTGAACCTGTAAAGGGCTAGGAACGCAAGAACACAAACTCCCAGAGTAAATCTGAATGTTTATTGTGCCCGGACTACAAAGTGTTTCCCAAAGTTTTTGGTCAAACTGATAAAAAGCAAGATACAACTCAGCATGTATATAGTAAAACCCATTAAAAAAAAAGAAAGTCTCTCTCTGAAGTGGGATTCCTTGTAATTTTTACGTCTTTCCACCTTTCTACGTATGAATCTATTACAATGAGTATATATTACATTTATTTCAACACCAATAAAAAAACCAATTTTCAAAAAGTCCAACTTAGTAAGCACATACTGGTGTCCCTTAGTATCAGATTTTTTGTTGTGCAAGCTCACATGTTAAAGAGATCTGGTTAAATTACTTGTTCATCTCCCACTATCCAGATTCCTACATTTTGTTTCCCTAAACTCAGAAACCAAATCGATTTAGTGATGGAATACTTTTAATTACTTTTTCTATTAGTCTCATTCCTGGCTCCATTTTTTTGTCCTTTTTTCCCCCCCTTTTCCTTCTCATATATAATTTATATATATTTTTGTAGCTGATATACTTATTGAAAGAACAAATATATCTCCAAATTCATTTAAGTTCCTTTTGGAACAACACAGATTATAAATAACATACATATGTCTGGCTCATATAGAAAAATATAACTTTGATAAGGAAACTCAACTAGAGTAGGTGTACTCTAGGGACAATGTTAATCCCCACATGATTAATTTCCTTCTATGGGAGCAAAACATTTCAACTAGGATGGACAAAGGATCTAAGAACCCAATATCCCTCACCGTCCAAAGAAGAGAAGGGGGAGAACTGTTGAGTTGCCCAGAAAAAAAATCAAGAGTCTTCCTTCTCCTGGAACCTAAGGAGAAAGAAAGGACTCATTATATTTAAGCACAGAGGTTCTAGCAGTATTAGATAAGACATTCATTTGAAAAATCAAGGAGGAAGTTTTATGACATTGTGGAAGACTAGCTCCCCTAAACAATCCTTCAAATTCAAGAGAACTAAAACTGCTGGACTAAAAATATATCTAATGAACCACAATGAGATACCACCTCACACTGGTCAGAATGGCTAGAATTAACAAGTCAGGAAACGACAGATGTTGGCGAGGATGCAGAGAAAGAAGAACCCTCCTACACTGTTGGTGGGAATGCAAGCTGGTACAGTCACTCTGGAAAACAGTATGGAGGTTCCTCAAAAACTGGGAAATACAGCTACCCTATGACCTACCAATTCCACTACTGGGTATTTACCCCAAAGATAAAAATGTAGTGAAAAGAAGGGGCACCTGCACCCCAATGTTCATAGCAGCAATGTCCACAACAGCCAAACTGTGGAAGGAGCCAAGATGCCCTTCAACAGACAAATGGATAAAGAAAATGTGGTCCATATATACAATGGAGTATTACTCAGCCATCAGAAAGGATGAAATCTTGCCATTTGCAACGAGGTGGATGGAGTTAGAGGGTATTATGCTAAGTGAAATAAATCAATCAGAGAAAGACAAATACATGATTTCACTCATGTGGAATATAAGAAACAAAACAGATGAACATAGAGGAAGGGAAGGAAAAATAAAATAAGATGAAAACAGAGAGGGAGACAAACCATAAGAGACTCTTTTTTTAAGATTTTTATTTATTCAAGAGAGAGGGGGAGAGCGAGCACAAGCGGTGGGGGAGGGACAGAGGGAGAAGAAGACTCCCTGCTGAGCAGGAAGCCCAATGCAGGACTCAATCCCAGGACCCTGAGATCATGACTTGAGCCGAACGCAGACACTTAACCGACTGAGCCACCCCGGCACTCCACCATAAGAGACTCTCAATTATAGGAGACAAACTGAGGGTTGCTGGAGGGCAGGGTGTGGGGGGATGGGGTAACTGGGTGATGGGCATTAAGGAGGGCACATGATGTGATGAGCACTGTGTGTTATATGCAACTGATGAGTCACTGACCTCTACCTCTGAAACTAATAATATACTATATGTTAATTAATTTAAGTAAAAAGTAAAAATATACATAAGTGTTCTAAAAATACATCTAATGAATTATAAAGTATATGCAAAAGCTATCTAGGGACACAAAGAGCCACTTGCCATTAAAGAAAAAAAAGGAAAAAAAAGGGATAAACTGGACCTTATAAAAATTAAAAACTTCTGTTCATTAAAAAAAAAAGTTAGGGGCGCCTGGGTGGCTCACTCTGTTGAGCGTCTGCCTTTGGCTCAGGTCAGGATCCTGAGGTCCTGGGATCAAGCCCCGCATTGGGCTCCCTGCTCAGCGTGGAGCCTGCTTCTCCCTCTGCCCCTCCACCCCCCCCCACTTGTGCTTGCTCTCTCTCAGTAAATAAAATCTTAAAAAAAAAAAGTTAAAATTAATACATCAGACTGAGGGGAAAAACGTTAGACTCTCAAAGGTAACTACAAATATTTTTAATCTGCCAATAGGATGGCAAGAAAGTAAAGGCAGTCTTTACATTGGGTAAAACGATGTACAGCCAGTAATCTAGACAGCTAAGCCAGAACTGAAGCCCTTGCTACCACGGGTCCCTTGTTGTTTGGACAGCCGCATACAGGAACCAGAGACATACCCAGAATGTCTGACAGGAGATATTCTGCATAAATCTGAGATTCCCAAAGGGCTACCCATCTGCGTAAAAGTGAACAAGAAAAAAATAATTCAACCCTGCAGAAGTGGAATTTGATGGTCTCACTAGGTAGAGGGAGAAAAATGATCTCCCCTGAGAATTTCTAGGGCTAAGCTGACTCTTACATGGATTTGCAGCCCAAATTCATAATACCTATGTGGTCCAAAAAACCTGAAGCCAAGAATTTATTTGAAGTGATTCCAGGGGTACCTGGGTGGCTTGGCGAAGCATCTGCCTTTGGCTCAGGTCATGATCTCAGGGTCCTGGGATCGAGTCCCATCCCCGCTTCTCCCTCTCCCCTGCTTGTTCTCTCTCGCTCTCTCAAATAAATAAAATCATAAAATAAAATAAAACAAAACATAAAGTGATTCCAGGTTGGTGAGTGTCTCAAGGCACCTGAATGGGAAACAGAAACACTGAGAATATAGAATATAGAATATAGAATTCACCCCAGGACTCAAAAGAATTCCCATAGTTCAAATTCTAAAAAAATGTGCGTTTATAGTCAAAAACCAAAAAACAAATCGAAAAAGCACCATGAGAAGCACCTGCCTGGCTCAGTGGGAAGAGCATGCAACTCTTGATCTCGGGATCATGAGTTCAAGCCCCACATTCAATGTAGAGATTACATACATACATACATTAACTAAACAAATAACTACTAAATAAGTAAATAAGTAAACAGAAAAAAAGCACCATGAGTCAGTCAGCAGAAACAACAAACAGCAGCATCAGACCCACAACTATGGGTGTCAGAATTACCAGCACAGAATATAAATACTCATATTTAACATACTTAAATGTAATACATATTTTAAGAATAAAAGGAGGAGGGCGCCTGGGTGGCTCAGTCCGTTAAGCATCTGACTCTTTATCTCAGCTCAGGTCTTGTTCTCAGGGTCCTGAGTTTGAGCCCCACATTGGGCTCCATGTGAAGCTTACTTAAAAAAAAAAATAATAATAAAAGGACGAGAATTTATTTTTTTTAAGATTTTATTTATTTGACAGAGAACGAGCGGGGAGAGGGACAGAGGCAGAGGGAGAAGCAGACGCCCCACTGAGCAGGGAGCCTGATATGGGGCTCGATCCCAGGACCCCTAATCATGACCTGAGCCGAAGGCAGACGCTTAACCAACTGAGCCACCCAGGTGCCCCCAAGCCACTCGGAGCTCCCCGGTTCTTGAAGTGATGCGTGATTGATTCTCACAAAAGGAAGACTACCTGGAACCAGTGGGAGATTCCAACACAACATGCTGACCACTGAGCAGTACTTGCCTTCTGTATGTTTTCACTGCCTTTTAAATGTCTTAAAAGGCTTAGTTCACTAGCTATAAAAAGATTAAGAAAGCTGTTAATTTTCAAAAATAAAAAGACCACAAACCTCCCTGTTAACCGAACTGTAGAGAGGGATGGGACCCAAGGAAACAGCTGTTTCTTCAGTACAAGGAGGAAATCAGTGGAGATGTTCCGTGAACCAGCAGGCTGAGAAAGGGCAGGGGGACAGGGAAGGGGGCGCACCTGCAGTTGGTACAGGTGTAGAAGACCGTCTGCCCCTCGTCGGCTGAGCGCATCTGTCTGGTGTGGTAGGCCATTCCCTCGTGACCGCATCGAGAGCAGCGCCTGTCAACCTGGCCAGCAAAGGGGGGGGATCAGGGAGGCCCCACCCTACCCCTGGCTGCTCATGGGAAGCACATGTCACACTCCTCTGCTTCCGTCCGGGCCTCAGCAATCCCCCCTGCATGTCCTCACTGCCCTCCCGATGGGGCCAGTCCTGGAGCTCATTAACTCACCACGGGTCCCTGGAACTCGGGCCCTTCCTCCAGCGACACAGGCACGGCTGTCCCCAGTTTGTTGAACACGATGCAGGTGTTCACGACCTTCCCCTCGAAGTCTGCGCGGGCGGGAAGCACGGCAGTGAGCTCCCGCCCGCACCGCTCTCCCCGCGGGTTCTGCCCCGGGGCCTCCGGATCAGAGCCCCCCGCCGAGCCCCAGGCCGCTCACCTCGCACGGGGACGCGGAAGCCGCAGCGAACACAGGTGACCGTGTCCTGCGCCCCGGGCAGCGGCAGGATGGAGCCGCAATCCGGACAGAAGTCCAAGTCCGACTGGAATCTGGAGCCGGGGCGCGCGCGGTCCATGACGCACGGGGTGCGGAGCGACGTGACCGAGCGGCCGCAGGCCGAGCCCGCCCCCCGGCACCCGCGCTGCTCCGCGTCGGGGCCCGCAAACCGCGTGCGGTCCTCCAGAGCCGGCGAGAGCGCCGGCCCTGCGCGGGGCGGGCTAGAGCGTCCGCAGCGCCGGCTCGTCATTGGCCGTGACGTCACAACCCGTCGCCCCGCGCTGCGGAGCATCGGAAAGGGAGGGAGGGCAGCGCCTCTGGGGCGGCGGCGGCTCGGCGAGCGGCCGCTTCCGCGAGCCGGGCTGGGAGGACGGTAATGAACGCCGCGCCCCCTGCGGGACGAGTCCCGCCCTAGGGCGTTCCTGTCCCCGCACCCAGTCACGGGGGGCGTGGCCCCGGAAATCGTGCGGACCTTCCCGAGTACGGACTTCCTGGTGTTCGCGAGCTCCAGCTCTCGCTGTCCCGGGGCGGGTTCCGTCTGCGGCGGCGCGCCGGGCGGGTCGGGGCAGGGCGCCGCCGCCTCGGGCGCCCGCCGAGTCCCAGTCCCGGCGCTCCGGGGGCCGCGCCGGGCGGGTCGGGGCAGGGCGCCGCCGCCTCGGGCGGGGGAGTACGTGCGGGCGAAGGTGGGGGAACCGGGCCTGGAGGGCTACACGTGCGAGGAGGCGCGGGAGGCTGCAGGGGACGGAAGGGGAGGCCGGGGCTCCGACGCCCCGCAGGCGGGGGAGGCTAGCCTCGGTCGAGGGGGCGGGCAGCCGGGGGTGGGGGGGTGCCCCGTGACCCAGCGGACTTGGCTTGCGCTCGCTGGCCCACCTCCGCCTGGCCCCCCGGCCCCGCGCAGCCCACGGTGAATTCGCACCGTCGTTCATTACGTGGACACTCGACGTTTCCCTAACACAAGATTTGTAAAACGTGAGGGCGAGTATCTCTAGAGAATCATGCGCTTCTCGTTCATCTGTAGCCCACAGCCTGGAGAGAAACCTGTTGTCCTGAAGGGACAGCTGCTGCATGAGTTCCTCCTTCCGTCCTGCGCGCCCCCCCCCGGCCAGTCAGGGAGCTGTGCCAAGGAAGCTCCCCACCTGGGAAGGTTCTGGAACGGTCGCTGCCCCCTCCTCTGAAAGAGCAGCCTCTCTCCGCTCCGCCTTTTCTGCAGTGATGGAAAGACGACAGTGACGGCGTTCAGACTCCGAGCAAGCTGCTGAGAATGACAAACCCCGTAATTTCACTTTACCGGATGTCTTTGCATCTGTCTTAGAAAGGGAGGTCTGTCGTTGAGCCCGCAACGTAGGCAGTTTTTACTCTGTGTGTCTCCTTTGAAAACGGAAATTGGAATTAGCTTTCCCCCCTAACTTTCCCGTTTCAGTTGGACAGGCATTCCCTGAGGATCCCCCATGCACTGAATACTGTCCTCATGTGCCTTGCTATGAGGCATGGCCCTTTCTCAGCACAACCTCACAGTTTGTTCAACTAGTGTTTATGCAAAGTTGAAAACTGTTCTGTGACCCTAAGGAGTCCAAATGATGAGAATCAATGAAAGTACACAGGTAGGACCCAGTGTGAGAGCCCAGGACAGCCGTATAAGACAAACATGTCTGTACCTCAAGGAAGACTGGCATATGTCTCAGCAAAAAGGTAGAGTTCCAGGGAGTGTACCAGAGAAAGATGCTCAAATATGTGATAAGGTAATCAACAAATCGTTAACTTTGAGAACTTGGGATCACATACTCTAATGTTAAGCACTCTGCTAGGTTCTACGTACTGAGAAATAAAAGTAAGATGGTTGTGTTTTTTAAATATCAAAATAGGTATACATAGGCAAATAGGAATGTGCCCAAGAAGTCCGTGAGATCCAATATTCGGTATCAGATTCATTCTAATAATATATTTGTAGATGTAAATGATAAGTTACCACCCTTTTAGAGTCTAAATTTCAGCATGAAAATGTTAAAAATGATAGAGGAATATAGGTATCACAGTGTAAACCCTCATTGATTTTCCAATGAGTTAAAAAGTGAAGTGTTCAGAAGAAGGCAAAAGTCAGTTACACAGAGTCTGGGGCTTGACCTGTGGAGGACAGACAGGTGCCATTTCCTGAGAACTTACTGCATGTCAAGCACTGTGCCAGGCTCTTTAATCTAATGCACGTTTGTTCTTTATAACCCTGAGAAGCAGGCTGTGTCTTCTATGTCCACTTTATAGATGACGAAGCTGACCGAGATTGTTACTTGCCCAGAGTCACACACCTCAGAAGCCGTGCAATTAGGATTCAGACATAGCCCTGTCAGGCTTCAAAGCCCATGCTCTTTGCCATAAACAGTACAAAAGGCCAGAGATGAAATGCCAGGCATCCCCAGTGGGTTCAACACGACCTCACAGTAAACTCAGCTTAGACCAGGGATGACACATAAAAAGTTGGCAGTCTTCACTTGTGTTGCCATCAGCCTGACCCATTAAAAAAGGGTAACCACAAATTCCCACCCCAAGGGTTGAATAGGGAGCGGTCTCATAATGGATTTAGGGTGAAGGATGAGTAGCAGTATAAGGCAGGAAAGCAGAGGGGTGGGCGATCACATAGAACAGAATTTCAGAACAGAAGGTTGGAAGGCAGAGATGCTGTATGTGCTGATAGAGGCGGAGAGGGCCCGGACCAAGAAGCTGCAGAGAGAGGGACTGGGACCACTGGAGTCTGGAAGCCCCTCGGAAGACAGAGGAGGCTGGGAGAGTGAGCAGTCCGACAGAGCCGTGCTTGCCCAGCGCTGCACCAAGGAGCCTACATCTTCCCTCTCCCAGGCCCAGATTCCAGATTCAGAATGGTTCCCATTGAGTCCACGGGAGATGTGCGCACTGTTGCTATGAAAGGGTTAGATGCTGGTGTTACGTTCCCTGGTGGAAGTAGTCCTGCCTCGCCGCAGCAGGATCTATCTTTCTGAGGGGCATGCCCTTGGCCTTGACCAAAACAGTTGGTTTCTCTGGTTCAGTATGTGAGCAGATAGGTTCTGACACCTCCCACATCCTAATCTACCTCTGCTTTTTTTATCTTCCAGTTTGGCCTGGGCTAAAACGTCTACAGACCCTAGGATTGCTGTAGGTCAGCAGTCCCCACTGGAGAAGAAAATCTTGGTAAATAATCTTCACGTGGCACAGTTTGGAACTACTAGGAGAAGGAGCCTTAGGTTTAAAATCCTGCACAGGTGACCCCTCCCCGGAGTGTGTCTACACTGGCAAATGTGTTTGGCTAAATCCATACTTGCAAAACAGAGTATTATGTTCAAAATGCCCAATACTATATTTTTTAAAACTAGTTATTGATTTTGGTGGTGGGTAATTCAATTCTGAGAGTTTCACCTAGGAGTGATGGGAGTAAAAATCATGATTGTTAAACACCAAAGTAAACAAGAGACCGAATATCTTCTCAGTGTCAGTGATGAGGGGAAGCTCCTGTTTAAATGTGTTTAAAAAGACAGTCACGTTATAAAATGATCTACATCACTTTGCCGGAATCTAGGTGGCGTGCATACAGCAGCTGCAAGACCGCTGATAACTCAAAAATATTAGGAGGAGTGTGAAACACTGTGTAGGGAGCAAGCTCTTTCTCTTGACTATTGGCTTGCCAAAGCAGAGTCTTATTATAATAAAATAATGGACATGATGAAAGAACAAGAGACAGGCCATGAAATGAAGAAGAGATTGGAGGGGAAAACGACCCACAGGCTAGAGAGACAAAAGCAGAATTACTTCGTTCCGGAGAGAGAGGTGAAACACATAGAAAGGCACATTCAGAGAGCAGGTCAGCTCAGAGAGTTGAAGACCAGAATGTGTAGATAATTACCACGGCCCCCTAGTGAAACAACATTCCCAAAAATTGTGCCAGGAGAGCACGGCGTCCTGAGCGCACAGACAAGAAGGCAGGTAAGCAAGAGGGAGCAGATGCAAATTAAAGGTCACCAGGATCGCATGCTTCGGGGGAGAGAACTGGAGCAAAGGCTCAAGGAGAGAGTCTTGAGAAAAAGCCAGAGCCAGCCGTCAACACGGGACAGGCGTGGGAGAGCAAAGAGTGAGATAAAAGAGCTTGAAAGCGTTACTGTGTATCCCCTTTACCAGCCACGCAGTAGAAGCCGGATTAAAGTGAATATCCTTATGGAAAAGAATAGAGAAGAAGTGAATACTATTATAAAACCACATCAAAGAATGTTCTTAACCATGCCACCCTTTCTGAGAAGCCAAATAGGAAAAATAAAAGACTAGTAAAGTTTCAGTGCTTTTGTAATAAAATCCCTTGTCGTAAGCGAACTCTTGTTTTTCGTACTCTTCCTCGTCTGTGCCCAGAGTTCCGTGAATATTGTGTCCTTATCAGGTGCAGAAGGATCAGCTGGTTCTGGGCTTGCACCTGGCGCAGCGGTCTTAGGCACCTGGTGTTTGCGCACATGGCGAATCCTCTGATGTCGGTGTCGCCAGCTGGGCGGTGGCTGGACAACGATGGTGAGTAAGGAATTGTGATCCAGCGCTCCTTTTGTCCCTGCTCCCAGCCTTCCAGCTGTCTTGAGGTTGCTGAGGCTCAGTATGTGGTCTTTCAGTTCACTACCGGCCAGGCCCTACACGTCTGGCTCGCACCCTGCACTTTCATTTGTGCGAGGAACTTTAAGAGCCTCCTGTGTGCCAGGTAACGGGAGTGAGTGACAGGTCCCGCCCTTGACTAGGCCACGAGTAATGGTGCAGACCCCTCCGCACGCAGAGCGTGGTTGGGGCTGGGGTGGAGGCCCTCACCAGTGCGGTGCCCAGGAGGGACACCGAGCCCAGCCCAGCTGAGCAAGGAGGGCAGCCGCGGGATCCACAGCCCACGTGAGCAACATCTTCCCGACTCACCCTCTCTCAACCCTCACGGATAACTCAGAAGACAAATTGAGGCATTGAGCGAGAATTTTAATCCAGCATGAAATTTACGGATTACATTTCATTTTCAGTTCAGTTCTTTATTTCCAGATAGCGAAACATTGGGAAGGTAGGGGGTGAGCAGAGAATCAGAGAAGTAGAGGCTGGACACCCTAAGGAGCACCCTCTGCAAGTCGCGTGGTCCTGACGCCCACCCCCTGGACCGGCAGTTCCCTCGTGACCCCAATACCATGTCAGCAATGTGCAGCGGAACGTTCCTAGTGATGGGGCTCTTCTGTGTCTGCCACCTGCCCGCTCTGCCTCCCCAGCTCCCCGATTTGCCTCCCGCAGACTGTGGTCTCTGGCCTCCCATCTCCATGTCCCAGTGGCAGAGCCTCTGCCCTGCATGGTCGTATCACCCGAGTGCAAGGGGCAGGAGATGTAGAAATCCAAATCAGCAGGGCGAGGATAAGCCCTTTGAGTTGAACAGGACATACATAACTGTAGGGGCCCCTGCTGACTCCGTCACTGGAGCCTGCGACCCTTCATCTCAGGGTCCTGAGTTCGAGCCCCACACTGGGTGTAGAGATGACTTAACTGTAAGGGATTGCTTTTTTTTTTTTTTTTTGGTTTTTGTGTGAGTAAAGCGATAGAAGTTTATTAAGTGAGATACAGAAAAAGCTCTCAAGAGGGTCCCAAGAGGGTTGCCCTTCTAAGTGATTGTTTACCATGAGAATTTTCCGTGCTGGACACATTGGTGAGATCAGCTGCCCCCTTTCTCCTCCAAAGCTAGCAGAAAAACAACTGGTGATTGCAAGGCAGTTTCCCACCTCATATGGCCAAGAACAAAAGTCTGGTAAGAGGGCTCAGTTTGGCCAAACCCGATTCCGTCACCTCTGCCTCACCAACAGTTCACCTTCATGTCCTGGACTCTGTGTGAGCAGCACCATAATTACCCTAAGCACCCTTAAATCCTGAGTCACACTTGACGCTTTTCTTTTGTCTTGTATTCTTTTTTTTTTTAAGATTTTATTTATGCATTTGAAAGAGAGATCGCACAAGCAGGGGGAGAGATGTAAGCAACATCTTCACCCACCCAGCAGGCAGAGGGAGAGGCAGACTCCCCACTCCCAGGACCGCGGGCCCCGGACCACGACCTGAGCCGAAGGCAGCTTGTGAGCCTGCAGGCTGTACGCTTTTCATAGCACTGTGGTTGTGCACCCACAAGCCTGTTCTTAGGGTCTGTTCAGGGGTCTGTTGAAAGAAGGAAGGACATTGGTTAACTGCTGGCCTGGCCCCAAAGTACAAAAACAGCTGATCGGGTGCCACCGTACCTTCTTACATCCTGTCACGCACACAGTCAGCCTTTCTTTGTTCTTGTACTTCGGTCGAGGTCCTGACATATCTTTGTTCGCTTAATTTGTTTTTAATACCCTTCAATAAAATTCATGATTTTATGTATCCCCTTTCTAGAACTTTCTCTGGTCCCTTCCAGACAGGGTCACCCCCATGCCTTCTCAAGGTCCCTGGCAGCATCATAAATTAAAGTTTCATTCAAGTCTGAATAAAAGAGTTCCCAGAGGAAGAGGACAGGGAGTGAAAGTCCGCAGAGACACTAGGCAAGGCGTCTGTGACACTTCTCTGCGGAACGAGAGTCCAGTTTGTCAGCCCTGAGCACTCTGTGGCTTAGCCCCAGTAGAGTTTAGAATTGTGGGGTTTGTTCTGGGCTTGAACTCTGCCACATATCAGCTGGCTGATGTGAGGAAGGTAAGTTAGGGTCTGGAATGAGATAATAAAACTTTCCTCACCCGGTTATTCCAGTGGGATAAATGAGGTGCTTTGTAGCATAAAAGGCCATAATATCATGAAATGTCCTTCTCCTGGTTTTCTTCCCCTACTTTCACAGTGTAAGTTCCTACCCAAACAGAAGTATGGACACCCCACAGTTCAGGTTTAAAATTGAGAAGAAAGATATGAATGAAAAGAGGTCAATTTGTAGACAAGGAAAAACAGCAGAGAGTAGAAAATTTAGATGGATAATAAAGCAAGTTTTTCCAAGTGTTTATAAGCTTGTTTGAAATACGTGGGCACGGGATATCATGGTAGGTGGAATCTGGGGTGGGCTAACATGGTAGAGACCATGGCAAGTCATTACTCGGGAGGCCCAGACATTCAAGGCCCATTATTGATTCATTCCGTACCTACTGAATCTTGTTAGTCGCAGCCTCTGCTGGACAGGGATAGAAGGATGGACAAGGCAGGGTCCTCTGCATTGTATGAGCTTACAATCTGGTGCTATAGATTGAGATAGATAATCCCATGACAGAAGTAATAAAGCTAGACAAACCATGCAAGACTCTGAACTCTGGGAAACAAACTGAGGGCTGCTGGGTGGGCGGATGGGGAGCCGGGTGATGGGCATGAAGGAGGGCACGTGATGTGATGAGCACTGGGTGTTATATGCAACTGATGGTGTACTATATGTTAGCTAACTGAATTTAAATTAAAAAGAAGAAGTAATAAAGCCAACGGAAGCAGCCTAAGTGCTTCAGAAGCAGTGGAGAAGGACACCCGGCCCTTTGCAACAGAGCTAGAGAGCCTCTTGGAAAAGCTTCAGAGAAGAGGTGGACACTTGTGCTGAAGGACAGAGATTTAATAACAGATGAGAAAGAAGGGACAGTCGGCCCGGGAGTGGCAGGTGCGCAGGGCCTGCGAGGACTGGATGAAGGAGAAGGGCCAGGCCAGCGCTGGAAGCCGCGAAGAGTTCTTGGCTCCGGCAGCTGGGAGGCGCAGACGAACAAGAACGGGCAAAAGGGATGGGAATTACTGAATTAGGAAAACAGCACTGAGAAGCCCCCGTTCAGCGTCTGGGAGGGTACCATTGCCATCAACCCTTCATTGAAACAGGATTGGAAACTGAGCTAAAAAGTGGAGTTTTTAGAAGGCGAAATGGGTCAGGAAATGCCAGAGTAGAGCCCGTGGTAGCAAAGGCATGAGACTATAGCTCTCATCCTGCCAAAATCGGTCAAAGAAGTCACCAGAATACAGGCTGGCGCCCAGAGAAATCCGTAGGGCTGTATCTGGAAAGGTCTCCGACGGCGACCAGCTCTACCCGATGGAGCGTGCTGCTGAGAGCCGCGCAGCCCCTTCCGCACGCGCCCCGCACTGCTGGCCTTGGGGGTGATCCCTTACAGATGGATGTTCCTTTGATCTTGAGCTTATGCGATAGAATGCGGGCCTCCCTCCCTGCTCGCTAACGGGAGAGCATTCCTGTGGAACCGAACCTCAGCAGAAATGACATAAAGCGAAGAGTAAGCCCTGCTTTCCAAATGCGCCTGGTACCCCACTTTGTTTCTACATCAGCTTACATTACTACCTGTTTTCTCTAACAGCAAAACATCCCAAGAGGGTTTTCACTCCTACGAGAGAAGCCACTGCCAAGCGGGCTACTGCAAACTCAGAAAGTGGGGACACCTGCGTTTTGTTTGGGGTGTGAGGCGGGCTGGTGGATTTAAGTCTTGAGGCAGCCTTGGATAGCTGCACTTACTTACTGGTTTCTGAGTTTATAAGCAATCGCCAAGAGAGAGCAGTTGTGAATGTTGGCATCCCTAAATATTTGGGTAAGTTTAGCGCAAGCAGCAAACTTGGTGGTTGTGTGCAAGGGTGGCTGGTGCTCCGTTTGATCATGTTTTTACAGTGATAAGTTCTGTCCGAAATGAAAGGTGCCTCACAAACCATCACATGGACTGATAAGGTGCATCTCAAGAAGATAAGAAAAACAGGAAACTTGTTATTGGAGGAGCACCCCCAGCTGATAGGTTTCCTCGAAGTTTTTCCCTGTGAATGTAGCAGAAATTCCCAGGAGGTAAGGTACAAGGGGAAAATATGAAGGAGTATGGCTTACTTTCTGTGGGTAGCAGGAGCCCAGGTCATCTGTTTAGAGATAGCGGAAAAACAAGTCTTGAGTAGTGGGTTCCAAATGGACCAGGGATTCTGGAATTTCTTATTATAGACTCAAGTCAAGAGTCTGCCCTTTAGGAATAATGTTGGTCACGGGAATGAAAGCACGGGGAATCTAGTCAAGGGTATCGTAATAGCAGTATGGGGATACAGGGTAGCTACACCTGTGGTGAGCACCCTGTAACCTACAGGGTTGTCAAATCACTGTTGTGCACCTGAGACTACTGGGACATCGCGTGTCAACTGCACTCACATTTAAAAGAATAATGCTGGGAAGTGTGATGAGTTGAAATGCAGTAACGTCATGGTCAGATTTTCTTGTTTGCAAGCCTTAGAAACTTGCTTGGGTGAGTATAAAGAAAAAAGGAAAATCAGTAGAAAGTATCTTAAAATATTTCATGTCACTGGGCCTCACAAGAGATGAGAACAAGGCAGTAAGTACGCCCTACCCGTCTTGGTTCTGCATCTTTCCTTGTGTCTGCTCATTCCTGTTCCCTCTTTGTTCTCATAGTGGAAAACGGCACCTCTCTGCTCTCTCAGAAACATATGCCAGCAGCTGTTGTCTCTCCTCTATACTCAACAGCTCCTTTTCAACTGGGTCATTCCTACTGAACTATAAATATTCTCAAATCTCTCCCATTTAAGCAAGCTACCATGCTATTCCTTTGCACTCCTTCCAAGCCAGATCTCCTAGGAAGTCTGTAGAAGCTGCCTGCCTACACCACATCAGAAACTAATGGTGTAATGTATGGTGATTAACATAACAATTAAAGAAAAAAGAAGAAGAAGCTGCCTGCCTTCTGGCCCCAGTGCCCATCAATCCACAAATCCCCTGTCACTGAGTCATCAAAGAGCTCCATGCAGCTAAGCCCAATGGACATTTGAGGGTAGAATGAAGAAAGGAGAGGGTGCCAACAACAGGCAGAACCTGACAGGCATGTGGCAGCAAAGGCAGCCTGGAAGAGACAACCACAGCTGGAGGGTAGGCGTCCAGTCCTTAGAAAACAGGAGGGCAAGGACATCAGTAGACCTGAGGACTGGTAGACAGGGAACCAATGGAGCCCATTCAAGGAACTGGAGCAGGGCACCTAAGGTACAAGATAAGCAAACAGAATACTCGGGATGAAAGACCAGAGCAGGAGTAGAAAGGTTGACAAAACTGAACTGCGGACTTGGGTTTCACTGGGGATAGGCAACCACCTGGTGAGAGTTAAGAAAGCCCCAAATAGAAACAGACTATAAGGTTACAGGGCCAGGAGACAGAGCAGACAATTACTATAACGCTCATGCTGAGTCAGGTACGTGAAATAAGACTTTGAACTCATTGAAGCATGTCTGATGGCATCTTTAACCATGAAAGTTGAAGTGCTTGGAAACTGAGCCTCGGGACGTACGGTTTACAAGATTGGTGTGTTGTTTTATATAGATCTAATTATATAGCCTTTCACTGGATTAGGTAAAATTCACCTGTTACCTACTGTCAGTTCAAATAGTGAATAAACTGTACCTCATCTGTCATAAATCATATTTTTGCTGGTAACCTCATAGCAGAGAGTAGGATAGTTGTACAGAAGGAGAAAATAAAACGTGTCTGCCATGCATCAAATACAATTAATTTTTTCACTGAATCATCAATACATCTGGAATCCAGGATAATCAACATACCCTGACTTACTAGAGAATAAACCAAAGTTTCCCATATTAACATAAAATTTTGTTGAGAGGAATAAGAAATTTAGCCAATAGATTTCTCAAACTTTCTGGGATGTGCATGTAACATACCAGATATTCTTTTATGTTTATATACGTCTTTTATAGATGTAAAGTTGTGCTCTGTAATGTGGGGGTCTGTCTCTTTTTGCTTGCCCAAGGTTTCTTTGTGGTAAGCAAATTCCCACCCTCCTCCTCTTAGAGAATTGCTTCCCCCCAAAGTCCCAGCCAACCACAGCACCTGATCTTCGTGGCACAGTGACTGACATCAGTGTAGCCAGTGGTTGGCATGTGTCTCAAATGACACCGATCAGAATCCTTCCCTGTTTCAACAGGAGGGACAAGAACATTTTTATAAAAGTACAGAAACCCATTATGTACTCCCCTTTGGTCTGCATGGGACTTGGGACGTAGTGAGCAGTGTACTCAATCAAGTGGTCGTTCTCCTTATAATCTAGGACCAAGTAAATCTGAGAATCCAAGTAGCTGGGCCAGAATTAAGTTCGAATCTCTTAGCACCACCCCCCTCCCATTTCGGCTGGATTGCTCCCAACAGGGGGTACCAGCCAGGCCAGCCTGGGGCTATTATTAGGCTATTAGGGAAAAGAAAGAAACACCATGTCCAGGAATTTCCAAAATAGGTCCATATAACCTCCTGTCCTGGTCATTAGGAAGTGGCCAAGAGGAGATGATACTTTTGGGGGGATAGCAGCCTACGGTGGCCAAGCTGCCTTACAAAGGTGTGTGGGCCAGGAGGAAGTGAGGAAAAAAGACTAAGAAAATCCTTTTTAGTGAATTTTGAGAGGGCTGTTCAGCCTCTGAATGGTGGTAGGAAGCATGAAAGATCCACTAACTACCTTGACTATCAGCCCATTGTGTGAGACTTTGCAATGAAAGGCATACCATTGCCAAACTAGAATGGTCTGGAAAGCCAAAAGCATGGCACAGACTAGTTTCAAGGGCCACAGTACTATTGCTGGGGTAGGCTGACTGGACTAGAATAGCAACACTGTACCCTAGAAAAGTGTCAGCACGAACAGGTGCAAGAGAGGGCCAGAGGTCTGATGAGTCCACGTGCCCGAAGCAGGTGTGGACAAGGCCCCTTGTCATGGGGCCTCTCTGCGTGTAAGACAAGCAGGTCACAAGTCAAATCAGAGACTGAATCCTTTCTTGTGTGCCCAGTCTATGATGGTGGATGTCCTGTCAGGTCTGGGATGATGATGGATCCAGAAGGCAGTGGGGGTGATCTGCACAAAGCAGCCTCCCTCAGCAGATGGGCTCCAGTTTGGCTCATCAGAGAACAGGTGCCTCCTAGGGGCATCCACCTGAGTGACAGATGGCTGGGTCAGCAGTTGGGTTTATTTCCAGTTTGCAGCTCCAGAGAGAGGTGTCTAACCAGTCTAGTTTTCCAAGTGCCAGACCACTGGGACAGCCCAGGAGTCAGTAAAATGACAGGAAGGTTGATCAAGGGGAGTACTGGGGAGAGCCATGACAACGGCCTTGGGTTCTGCCCAGCAGGGAGAATGGCGGCCTCCATTTTTGGTTCTGAATAACTAGCACTGGGACTGAATGTTGGCTTCAGCCTGAGACAGCACTCAGCTCAGCTGCCCCACCGTGACCCAGGACCAGGGCCCTGAGAGCCCTATTGAGCCAGCAGCTTTGGTCCAGATGGCAGAGTGGGATAGCACTGTCCCCAGAGGGACATCTGCCACTTCTCCACATGGACTGAGCTATGGGGGCCAGGCCAGCTGCACCCTTAAATGTACCACTTCCATTTCAGAAGCAAGGCCTATTGGATCCTCCCCACTTTGTGAGAAGTTGAGTCCCAGCTGACCTACCCTCCAATGTGACTATTCAGCCAGAATGTCAGAAAGCTTCCTTGGGTCAGGTGTTGAGTTTTGACAGGAGCCCAGAAACAAGCTAAAGCTGCCTTTCTAAAAGAGTGTACCCAGTAACTGTGTCCAGAGGGCAGTGGGTGCGAGACTGAGGGTACCACTGAGCACAGGCTACTCCCTTCGTCAGAGCTCTCATCAGCAAAACCATCAATCACAGACACTTGTAGCTGTTGGTCGGAAACCTCAGGAGTTTCCCCAGGTGAAAGCTCAAATTGGCCCCCATACGTGCAGGGCAAGGAGAAACTGAAGAAAATGCAGGCCACTCCCGATTGGTACGTGGCAATTTCAGTAAGCAAGGGAACTCACGTATTACCTTTGTCTTGGGTGGTCACAAGACAAGTAGGTGTCCACACCTGCCCACCAGAATCTTACAAGTTTATAGAGAGGCCTTGACTGGGTTTAGTTATGTATTCAATCCAGAGGGTCTCCACAACAGCTCTGTCTCAAGACTGTGTCCTTGAAACACGTCCCACTGTGAAGATGGTGGGTGGAATATACATTCCAAGGACAGGGAGGGAGGGAGGAGGACTGCCGGGGTCCTGCTCTCGGGTCAATGGGTGGTCATGTCCTCTCGATGAGCCCCTCCAACAGTAGCTCCAATGACCGAGAGCTTGCCACAGCTTGGTAGATTGTTACAATGGGGCAGAGGACTTCCCTTTTGTTGTCTCTGAATGAGAAAGAACTGGGGCAGCAGTTCTAGACCAAGGACCAGGAAATTGGCATAGGGTTTTACAATTTACAAAATACTTCTGTTGGGGCGCCTGGGTGGCTCAGTTGGTTGGGCATCTGCCTTAGGCTCAGGTCATGATCCCAGGGACCTGGGATTGAGCCCGGCATTGGGCTCCCCACTCAGGGAACCTGCTTCTCCCTCTCCCTCTGCTCATGGTCTCTCAGTCAAATGGATAAATAAAATCTTTAAAAAAAAAAAAAAAGAAGGGGGCGCCTGGGTGGCTCAGTTGGTTGAGCGACTGCCTTCGGCTCGGGTCATGATCCTGGAGTCCCGGGATCGAGTCCCGCATCGGGCTCCCTGCTCGGCAGGGAGTCTGCTTCTCCCTCTGACCCTCCCCCCTCTCATGTGCTCTCTCATTCTCTCTCTGTCAAATAAATAAATAAAATCTTAAAAAAAAAAGAAGAAGAAGAAGAAGAAGAAGAAAGAAAGAGAGAAAGAAACTTTTGTAAACATTGCTTCCATTAAATCCTCAAAGACAATTGCCAAAATGGTGCCCTGGTTGTTGCTAAATTCCAGACCTGGGTTGGAAAGGCTCAGCATCCGAGGGACTGTTTCCTACTTGCACAGACAGAATAACAAGTCTTACCTCAGGGGATATTTGAGGGGACTCAACGGAGGCCATGTTTGCAAATGTATTTTGTAAATTGTAAAACCCCATGCCAACGTGAAACATAAAAGATGATCATAACACAAAGTGGAATACGATAAGTGTTGATGTGGGAATGGTGGGTTTTGGAGCTGACGGCCAGGAGAGACTTTGGTGCAAGAAGGTGGTTTTATTAAAGCACAGGGACAGGACCCCTGGGCAGAAAAGAGCTGCACCGGGGTCCTGAGCAGTGGCCCATTGTACACTTTCAAGTTGGGAGGGGGTAGGGACAGCACAGGCCTCCAAGATATTTTGGACACAAAATAAATGACCTATTGTTAGGAAAGGTCATTTATTACTGTCAGTAAAAACTTAGTCATTCGACCCTTTAGATGTGTATCAGTGGGTTATCTGCTTGGGGAATGGTTGCTAACATACATTTTGGGTGGTAGAAATAAAGGAAGTTTCCAAAGGAATTTCTATATGTTTAAAATAGACTCACAGGATCCTGGGGTCAGGCTAAGGTTGCCTTTTGCCCTTACCAAAGTGTCCACATCCAGGCAGCTGAGCTCCCAGAGGAAGGTCACTGCCTGTTTCAAGGACTTGTCAAGGAAATTTAATTTTTTTCTTTTGCCTTTGTTTCCCACATCAAGTGCTAATTAAGTGGAAAACAATAAATGTGATACCCATTGGACTGATTAAAGACCTATATATGTACCACTGAGCCTGGGCACCTGGGTGGCTCAGTCGTTAAGCGTCTGCCTTCGGCTCAGGTCATGATCCCAGGGTCCTGGGACAAAGCCCCACAGTGGGCTCCTTGCTCAGCGGAGAGCCTGCTTCTCCCTCCGACTGATGTTCCCACTGCTTGTCTCTCCCTGCCCCCTGTATCAAATAAAAAAATAAAATCTTTAAAAAATAATATCACTGAGCCAGGTTGAACTGGGTGAGGTTAAGTGCCCGAGGAAGTGACCTCTACCTGCCATGGTCCTCCCCGCACTCCCCTACCTCCAGCATTTTGGTCAAGGTGTGCAATCTCCCCTTTACCTTCGTTTTTCTAAGATGTGCCTCCGCCCCTCTTCTGGGGGCCCGTGCGTCTCGTTTTGGCTCTAGATGGTGGTGGTTGGAGGTTGTGAGTTTTAATCGGAGATAATCCTCTTTTTTCAAGAGCAAATTAAGATTGGGAATAAGGCAAGATCCCGGCGCTAGGTGGGACCAGCGGTTGCTACTGGTAGGAGGGTGGGCTGGTGAGGGGGCGGGGCTCTCTTCCTTTCTGGCTTCTCTGACTGTGAACTCTTGACCTTGGTGGGTCCACAGCCTTAGCTAGGCCCCCGGGGGCAGGGAACGCGGTGGGCTCGTGGAAACCGGCCGGGAGAGCGGGACTGCCCGGAGCTGCCGGCGCTGGGCAAGTGCGCACTGGGGCCCCTCAGTCCCTG
Source organism: Mirounga leonina (assembly GCF_011800145.1). Taxonomy (NCBI): domain Eukaryota; kingdom Metazoa; phylum Chordata; class Mammalia; order Carnivora; family Phocidae; genus Mirounga; species Mirounga leonina. Next base: position 73,710 of record NW_023270765.1, on the reverse strand, counting down.
TCCTCAGTGCACTGCGGGTGAGTGGGGCAGCTGGGTGTTGAGCTTTTGGGGATGGAGGCAAGTACAGGGTGTTCGTCCCGCACTCCTCGAGCCTGAAGCAGGCAGGCGGGCATTGCACCCGTCATCTTGGAGAGGCTCCCAATCGCTGGGCCCTGGGGAAAACCTGGGTGTCAGGGGTGTGGCCTGGGGCACCCACTTCTTCGGCCACAATGGGGGCCCCTGGCTGGAGTTGAGAAAGAGGGGATCCCAGAAGGGAAGTTTCGGCCGGTCGATGGGAGCACTGCAGCCCCATCCAGTGGGAGTTAATAGTCTTCTGTCTCCTTCCTGCCTGTGGGAGGTTTCACCCCGAAGCGACTAAAGGATCTGATCGCAGGGCTGGGCCTGGCTGGAGAGGGTCCTGGAGGGACTGACCGGAGCTGAGGGGCGGAGGGCAAGAGCCTGAGGGCCTTCCCCGGCTGGAGAGCCCAAGACTCCAGCAGCTGCAGCCCGGGGTGCTGGCGGGTCCCACAAAGTCTGGCAGCGGTGTTGGGGCTTTTGGTCCTTTTCAGAATTGCTGTGGGAAGTCGCTGACGGTGGTTTTGTCTTGGGTCAGAGAGATTGGGTGCTCTGTGAGGACGGGAAGATGGCGACAGGTTCCCTGAGGGCATTTACATTCGGGAAGGGCGGGTCGGCGGGTCGCCTTCCCCTCTGAGGGGTGTGGGTGTAGAAAGCGCTCGGGGACGTTGCAGGGGCCTGCCACAGCTGCTAGCAATTCCGACCCCACAGCCTTGCTCAGTCCCCAAACCAGACGTCGGGTTGAGGATCTGGACCAGGGCCTCTTCCCAGCGCCCCCAGCAATGCTGTTTGGAGGACCAGCGGGGAACAGGACAGCCTCCTGGGTCCTCGGGCTGCCGGGTAGGGGAACCATCCCCACCTGACATCTTGAACGACGACTGTGAACAGTCCTGATGGGAAGGAAGGAGGGACAGAGGGACTGAACCTCACCGTGCACTTCTGCCTCCTTTTCAGCAATCCAATTAACTCCATCGTCAAATGTCCTTTTTCTGTCTATTTTCAGTTTCACCACCAGTCCAGAAAAAGTGAAAGAAAAAAAAGCTCAGTGGGTTTTTATGTCTTTGTTCAAGGGATTGCACCTCAAGAAGGAGAAGTGAAGTGAGAGGCTGCCCGCGGAGGAGGTGGGGGTTGGGCAGGAGCTCCCTGAGCGGCCGGAGTCCCCAGTGCGGGGCTCACCAGAGCCAAGTGTTTCCTGCTGGCTTGTTACGTGTTGAGTCTTCACGAGGATCTTTATGATTCCCTTACAAGAAGTACATGTGAAAAACCCACAGAATCCCAGTTTTCGGTACTAGATGGGGTCTTAGAGAGTGTCTCCTTTCCCATTTTCTAGTGAGACGCTGTCAGAAGGGTGAGACTTGCACTAGGGGGTTTGAGACAGATCCAGGGCACACCCTCTGTGCAGAATTCTGCACGGTTGCCCGAGAGGGTGCTTGAGACACGGGCATCCTGTCCTCTGGTAGAGTCTAGGCTTTGAACACTAACTCTGCTGTGGATGGAGCTTCTTAGCGTCTCTGCACTTTAGGTCCCTTGAAATGGGGTTGGTAATTATGACGTCCCAGGGCTGCGCTGACACAGAGCTGGGCTTTGATAATTCTTGGTGTTCCCTGACCAGATACGGGCGCCATTGCAGCTCACTCCCCATCTGGTGATGCGTTTTGTTTCTCTCTGACCTCAGGTTTGGAGAGGTGGGCACCGGCCAGGGGCTGAGGCAGGGCAGACAGAAGGCAGATGTCTGCGGAGCCCCGGTAACCAGTCCCTAAGCCCTGAAGCCCGGGCTTTGAGGGACCAGAGGTGTGACTGCAGAACAAAACCAGGAAGAGCAGGTACATGCGTCCCGGGAAGCCATGCCAAACCTCAGGGAGGCCTCTGCACAGCCTCTCTGTCTGCACAGTGACCGGGACACACAGAGCCCCAGGAAGGGGTCCAGTAAGTCCTGGGGGCCAGGCCAGGAGTGGACAAAGCTGGAAGCAGACACCGTGGAAGAGAAACTGCTCCTGCAGGTGGATGAGGCAGCCCGGCGGGAAGCCGTGGAGAGAGAGTGCTGGTGGGGGGCGTGGCTGGAGGTGAGCAGAGCCAGAGGGAGGGCGGGACACTCCCAGACCGGAGCTGTTTCGTCTGTCCCCCGTCCGTGGTCAGATGGGGTTTCAGACGGTTCCAAGCTGAACAACCCCCCGGGCCAGGGGCTGCCAGGCCTGTCTCAGCCCCCGCCTCCACCCCGCCCTGCAGCCCTCCATGGAGCGCCAGCCCTTCTTATGTTGTTCAGTGCACACCAGCTCCCCCCCACCCCCATCTTCCTTTCCTTTCTGGGGATTAACATTGCTGGCTCTGTGCCTGTCCGTTCCTATTTCTCCCCTCCGTCCATGGTTTTATTTTTCTCTCGGGTTTCTAAACCTTGTGCTTGGATGACTCCCTGAGTCTCTCCTACTCTCCAGAAGCCAGTCACCTTTGATGATGTGGCCGTGAATTTCACGCAGGAAGAGTGGGTGTGTCTGGACGCCAGTCAGAGGGTCCTGTACCAGGATGTCATGTCTGAGACATTCAGAAACCTGATGTCTGTGGGTAAGAGGCAAGGGTTCCCTCAGCCCGCCCCCTGCCCCAGGACCCCGCCCAGGACCCTGGGACACCTGGCTTCCCTGAGTAGGTAGATCAGCTCACAGCTCACTTCACTGACCCTGCACCTTCTATACCTTCCAGGTGTGAAAGATCTAGGTCACTAAGCTCAGGGTGAAAGGACAAGAAATGAAAGCCTGCACGAAGGCAAAAATAATACTTGGAACATGTTAATTTGAAAATGTACCTATTCAAATGTACCAGTATTTACGGAATTGCTCCTATTATGTGCCAGGAACTTCGTTAGGAGGGTCTCCTCCCTGCACCTAAGTGTCCCAGATTAAGTTCTTAGGCCAAGGATACAGAAGAAGGTAGCCTGTTGTCCTCCCTGGGTATGAAGGGGCCAAGCCTGGGACCTCAACTCTCTCTTTCCTTCCCACCCCCAGTCAGAATCTTTCTGTCTAACCCAGATCTGATCATCGAGCTTGAACAAGAGGAAAAACAGTGGAGAGCAGAGCCCCAGCTCCGTCCCCCAAATGGAGAAGGCCTCCCTTCAGGTAAGCACGGCAGAGGAGGGGCGCAGGCAGGGGCCCAGGCCATGCCCTGGGAGGGTGGAAGCCTGCCTCCGAGCACCAGGGCTGGGCACGTCCTATCCCAGCCTGCATCCTTCTCCCCTGGCTCCACTTGGAGCTGCGAGAGGGCTTGAGACCATGTGCTTGCATCCCTTGGCTCCAGAGGAACATCTGTTTAGGACAAGCAAATATCTGCAGTTTCAGGGATTGGAGTACATATAGGTTGCCTACATCCCTTCCAGGGGAACAGGAGAGGAAGGGATAGGAGCTTGTGCTGAGCCCAAGGAGAGACTCATGTCTGAGATAGAACAGGAAGGAGAGAGATTTCAGGCCGGGCTGACCACGGCTGCTGGCGTGCACTTCCCATTCTAGCTGGATGAATAACGGCGCCGCCTTTCACTCAGGGTCCCCACTTAGGAGGTCACCGGCAGGTGTCGTGGGAGCGTGAGACACTGAAAATGAGAGGAAATGGAGTTCGAGAAATGTGGGTATAGGCTAAAGTTCTGACCTCCGCTCTTGTTGAAAGACTCCACTTTAAGTGTTGATTCACTTTTAATTTGGAAACCCAGAGGTCCATTCTGCCTGTAGCCTGTGAGGTGCAAGAGTGAGAGAGAGCATGTCCGACGGGCACGTGAGGGAGCCAGGGGGGCCGGGGCCTGAAGGGGAGCTGGTGCGGGGAGTCCTGTGTCCCTCCTCCTCCTCCCCTGCAGGCGGCAGGAAGAAGGCACTTCAGGAAGAGGCTCGGAGGCTGCGAGACCACAAGGGGCCCCGTGCCTGTGGAGGGGCACGCCCAGCCTCTGCTGCCGTGGGGTCCGCGCACAGGGCCCCTGCGCTGCCCGCGTCCCAGGCCGGGCCGCCCTTCCTGTGCTACCTGTGTGGCCGGAGTTTCAGCAAGCGCTCCAACCTGCACAGTCACCAGTTTGTACACAGTCCCCACACGGTGAACAGCTGCGGCCAGTGTGGGAAGTGCTTCCGAAACCCCAGGGATCTCAACTACCACAGGCGCACGCATCTCGGGGAGAGGCCCTTCCGCTGCCCGCTCTGTGACAAGACCTACTGTGACGCGTCGGGGCTGAGCCGTCACCGCCGTGTCCACCTGGGTTACCGGCCCCATTCCTGCCCCTGCTGTGGGAAGGGCTTCCGGGACCGGTCCGAGCTCAAACGCCACGAGAAGACACACCAAAACCAGGAGCCGGGGGCCAGAGACCAGAAGCACATTGGGAGGATCCCGGGCCCTGGATCTCAGGAGTGCACTGATGGGAGCCAGCGGTCCGGCCGGGAGCTTGTGGCTGTGACCCACGCCCTGGAGGCCAAGACCCAAGAGCCCACCCCTGGAACCAAGGGTCCTGTGGCTGAGGGCCAGCCACCTATCGACAGGAAGCCGGTGATCACTGCGAGACGGTGGGCACCAGCCAGTGCAGCGCCGGGGCCTGGGACCAGGATGCAGACACCCAGCACGAGAGCCCCTGCCCTGGACCCCGGGCCCCACTGTCCCCCAGCAAAGCCCTCAAGACTCAAGGTCTTCTCTTGCCCCCGTTGCCCCTTGACTTTCAGCAAGAAAGCCTGTCTCTCTAGCCATCAGAAGGCCCAGCTCTTGGAACAGCTCAGCGCCTGCTTCCGCTGTGGCGAGTCCTTTAGTTCGTTGTCGGGGCTGGCCAGACACCAGCAGACGCACTGGAGGCAGAAGATCTACCGTTGCCCCGTGTGTGATGTCTGCTTCGGGGACAAGGACGGCCTCGTGGGCCACTGGGGGGGATCCAAAAGCAAGGGCCTGTGTCTGGGCAACCTTCAGGCATGCTGGGCCGTCCTGGGCCGATGGCTCGGCTTCTTTCACCATGCCCCCCCTCTGTCAGGGAAGGACACGGATCTGCCCCAGCAGTCAGGCTCCCAGGAGAGGGCAGGGAGGGCGGGGAGAAGGCACCGGAGGGGGGAGAGCCAATGAGGCCCCAGTACATGAAGAAGTGGCCTTTCTGACTGAGGTCTTCTGTTGGCTGCTTTTCCCACAGTCTGGCCTGCAGGCTCGGGGGGCACCGGATGGACCTGCAGGCTCAGGGAAGAGAGGGGAGGGGCGATGAGGGAAATGCCGGAAGGACAGGCTAGAGAAGTGGCACACGGAAACTCGTGTTGTTATTAATTAGCACCTGCCTTGTTTCTTTGTGTCTGGTAGACCATCAAGTAGTAGTTGTTGAAGAAATCAGTGCTCTGATAGGGGATAACACGGGAGAGGAAGTACGAGAGGAGGGAAGGGGCCTGAGGGACCCATCCGTGCAGGGGGTGGAGGTCGAGACCGGTGTGACGCCCGCCCCGCTGCCCTCGCCGCTCCGCAGGGCCAGATGGCGCTCCAGCCCGTGGCCTCAGCTGCAGCTCACTCAGCGCCAAGGCTTCGCACTCCCCCTGCTCCTTCCCGTCAATGCTCCCCGCCTCTCCGCTCTGCCCCCCAGGACGGAACGGATTCGCAGCAGGGAGTCTGCCGGTCTCAGTCCTGCCGGTCACTCTCCAGCACAGGAGCTGTCAGAGAGGGGACACCTGCCTGGCCACAGCCAGAGGCGGCTTCCACATGGAGCGAGGAGAGAGGACAGATGTGGGTAGCCAAACGGGGAAGAGGGAGGGTGGATGACAGAAGAGGACTCAGTCCCATTTGGGATTCAGAGCATTCCTGGAAATGCAGGTTGGACGTCCTGGTGGTGAGGAGGCCAGTGAGGGGGACGCCCCACCCTGAGGGTCAGTGCTTGGACCAACCAGGCTGTCCTCCATCCTTGCCAAGATGCAGCATCACTCAGAAGGGGTTTCCTAGAAGGAGGAGAAAATCACCTGAAAAATCTGTCAGTGCCAAGCCATTAGTCCACGGAGAGGAAAGCCCCCCGGGGGTCCCCTTGCCTCTGCTGCACCTGCCTCAGCGGCTGGTGTTGGAGGTGAGGCCCAGGGCAGCTGCCGGAGCATTGGGAAGGGACACCAGCAGAGCACGTTGGAGTGCCCTGCGCCTCCTGAGCCAGGCTCTCTCCAGCTGGAGAGCCGCCCCCCCCCGCCCCTGCCCCCCAGGGCTTCTGGTCCCTCCCCTGCCCCCCTCTCCCTGCCTTCCTAGGGAGAAGAGAACTTACTTAGCTCTTCAAGAAATTGCCCTGGAAAGAAGAAAGCAAGCCATGACTGGTGGAAGATGACTGGTCCCCTCCCCACGCACCCCCCCCTTCCCGGCCCCAGGGCGGCCCCAGCCCCAGGGGGCTCAGCCAGCGGTTCCCCTCCTGGATTCTCTTCCGAGGACCCGGAGTTGGCCTTGGGGGCGGAAGAGGAAGGCCGACTGGGCACTCTGGATCTCGGCCCCCCCACCGACGGGCCCTGCCTGCCGCCCCCACTGCACCTGCGAGCCTTCCATGCAGCCACTCATAGCAGATGACCAAGGCGAGCAGGGGTCCGAGCACCGGAACCAGCACAAACAGGGTTATCTTCCAGCAGGGCACCCTCAGGAAGTGGGGGTCTGAGCCGTGGCCACAGAGCAGAGAGGATTAGCCGGGGTCCCCCACCCCTCCCGCCCTTCTCCGTGTCCTGCGGTCCAAGAACACCAGGCTCTGCAGAGTTCAGGGAGCTGGTGAACTCAGATGAGAAAGGCCCTGCATCCTTATTTTCACCAACCTTTAACTGAATTTAGCATTTCTTCCATTAAAAACGGAGGCCACAAACCAGTCGTCAGCAGTGCCTGTGACTTTATCACCAAAGAAACCACAGATACTTTCATTCCCACTGGAGTTATTGCTGAAATCTCGAAATGCTTGTCAATAGTTTGACAAAGTTATTGCACCTGCTGCTACATTGTTAGTGTGTTTTTGTTATTTAAAGAAACAGTTGTTACTATATTACAAATGGGTTTATATTTTGATACCTGTATTTCAATTCAATGGTTTTCTCTGCAATCGTACCTGTTACGTTTTCTGTGACTGTTTAAAAACCTTATTCTGGGAAAGGGTCCATTAGGCTTCACCAGAATGCCAGGGAGACTCATGGTACAGAAAGAGGTAAGACCTTTGCTACTTGAATCCTACAAAACAAAGATCGTGTTCCTCCCTTCTTGGGTTGCAGAGACTGTGTGTGCGTGGTTTGCATGCTGATGTGATGTCCTAAACACTCAGATGGAGTGCTCCTCGTTCGGGAAGGCTACTCAGAGCAGGGACCATCTGTGCTCTGCCTTAAGGCATCTTATACTTTCTGCAACATCCATCTAACAAGGATGTGGGTGCCCCTCTGTTGCAGGCATGGTCCTTAGGCCCTGGGGAATCTGCAGTGAGCAAAAACGACAGGGACTGTCGTCTTGAAGGGCCAACATTGTAAAGGGGCTTGGTGTGTCCTCCAGGAAGCCTTCCCTAATCAATCCTGTAGAGTCACTTGTTCTGTGCTCCTGATGCGTAAGTACTTAGTTCTCCAGCCAGTTCATTTCACGTCCCCAACTAGACACCAGGCGTGCATGGGATGTTCTGTGTACCTCCCCTCCGTTAACGTCCGCGCAGAGAAACCTTGCACTTGATACAGCAGGAGTTAGCCCTCGGGGCTGCTGGCGCAGTGCCCGGCACGGAGGAGTGGCACAGGGTGCTTGCCATCATCATCTCACCCGTGACTTCTTCAAGGGAAAGGAAGAGGCAGGAGGCCAGCCCCGAGCAAGGGTTCTATTTCCCTGGTGACCGGGTCCCACTGACACCACGCTGACCAGGGAGGACCAGGTCCTGGCACTTACCAAACGTCCGGTGCAGGTTCTCTGAAAGGGAACACACAGGAAGGGACTCAGTGGGGCACTCGGAGGGTTTCCCTTCCCCTCGGAGCCTCTGTGATTGAATCACTTAAAAAACTTTCTAGTGAGTGACCCGGCGGAGGAAAGGGAACTGCTGAACTCTACCCCGGCTGGTGGCAGAGGAAGGAGTCTCGCTACAATCCATGCGTGGTTGCCGGGGTCTGAAATACTAGTGAGGTCCTGTCTGAAGCAAGCACAGGGTATGGGGACAGAGGCAGAGATGGTCAGAGAAAATGACCACGGCACTGATGCCAAAGGACCAGAGGGAGGGTGACGAAAACTCACCTATCTCTGCTCGAAGTTTTCCTAAAACAGAAAAAGGCAACACTGTTAGTTCCAGCCCTGGCATGAGACGGGGCCCCTCCCACACCCGGCGCCGGGGCCTCCGTGCAGGCGGCTTCTCTGCAGCCCAGGACTGTCCGCAGGGGGTGGATGGGAGAGCCCGGGTTCGGAGCTCTCTCCCTGGCTGCTGTCAGCATGAAACACGAGTCCAGTGGGGGGACAGCAATGGCCCAAACCAGCCTCAGGTGTCCTCACCTCCCGTGCCAGCTCTTCGCCTTGGGCTCGCAGGTTTGCATCGTCGACCCCCCCGCCCCCTGCTGGGCTGTCACTTGGTAAATCTAAAGCCACTAACGTCCAAATGCGGAAGGAGACAGGCTCCCAAGTAGACGCTGCATCACAATATCCCTTCCCAGACAGGAGGGAGGCAGGTCCCCCGCAAGACAAGGTCCATCAGCCCTGCGCTGGATTCAAACCCGGGCGGCCAGACACCATCGCAGGTCCCTTCTGCTCAGCCGTGGGAACTGACAGCCTTTTTCACATGGGGGGAGAAGGGCACTGAGTACCCGGGATGAGTTCAAGGGGAGAGAGAGGACCCACCCTTACGCCCTCGCACACCCCAGCCCTCCCTGCAGCTTTATGCTCTCACGACCCGGCGGGGGGAGAAGAATCCCAGGGCCCGTGAGCTTTGGCTCAGGGAGAAGGCGCAGGGTGGACGCTCTGGGCACAGAAGAGGAGCTTCACTGATAGCTGAGGCCGGGTCCTCCGTGTTGAGCGGACAACAAGGAGGAAACAAGTTTCGAACGCTGACGATGCGGTGGGGACTTTTGCTCAGGGTCGTTATTTAAACCTCCAGTAGGCGTCGACCTGTCCGACTCGGAGGCTCACGTTCCCTCGGCATGAAGCTGCCAGGTGTGGTCCAGAGACCGCGGGGGGCAGGCCCGCGCCCTGCCAAGGACAGGGGTGTCGCCCACCTAACTACTGAACCACCCCAGGCCTCGGGCGCCTCCTCTGTAAAATGGGGCTGTTGGAGGTCGGCCCTACCTCACAGGGAAATGCAAGCACCCGTTACAGAAATGAAAGCATTCGGTGAGACGTCAGATTGTCATTCTGCAGTTTTGAACCCAGAAGTCACTCAAAACTAAACATTAGGCAACAAGCTCCAAGAGGCCAGGGTATTTCAGGGAAGGGGCCCAGCAGTCTGTACCTCTCAGTCTGTGCTGCAGGCAGAGGTAGACGAGGCCCACGGTGATCTGCAGGAGCAGCACGGGGAGGACCGCGAGGAGAACCAGCACTCCAGGGCTGATCCAGTAGAAGGGGTCTGAAAGGCAGAGTGGTGCTGCAGCCCCAGGCCCCGCACGGAGCCTGGGGCTGCACCGATTGGAAGAGAGGACACAGAGCTTGAAGGAAAAGTGGGTCTGTTTCCGGGAAGGGCTCGTGGTTTTCCAGGTTCCATACGAGGCCCGTCTCACAGAGCTTGGGAACCAGCCAAGAGACTTAGATCTGGTGCTCACGGGGCATGGGGAAGGGCTCCACGGGGAGGATGACAAGACTGGACGAGGGAGGCCAGTGCGGAGCCCACAGTCACGAGGAGAGTACAACACGGCCCGAGCCTGAACGAGGACGGGATGGGGTTAGGGAGGCAGGATCTGTGGAGTTAGAGGGGAAAACCATGCAGTTATTTTTAGTAATCTTTGACCTGAAATTTAGCATTTCTTTTCATTAGCATGTCTGTGGGCAACGCACCACAATACCATGAACAGAACAGTGACTTTGTCATCAGTAAAACCACAGATATTTTCGTATCGCGTTAGAGTTGTCAGAAAAACCTCAAAATATCACTTACGTTTGTCACTAAGTACCAGGGCCACTCCATATCTTGTTGTCGCAACATTTTGATAGCTGTGTTTCAGTACAAATGTGTTTTATTTAATGCATTTAAAACATCCATCTGGGAAGGGTAAAAAAAAAAAGGACGGGGGAGGCCTGGCTGGCTCCATCAGTAGAGCATGCGACTCTTGATCTTGGGGTTGTGAGTTCGAGCCCCACACTGGGCACAGAATTTACTTAAAAAAAGAGAGAGAGCAGAAGGGTCCGTCGACTTCACCAGTCCAGTTAAGAACCCCTCTTGTGGAGGTTCTGAGACAGTGGCATACGTAGGGTTTGATGACTGAGGGGATGTGGAGTGGGACCACTGATGGGGGGTGGCCTTCGGCTCTGGCTCCCACCTAGAACTTGCCATTCTAGAATCTTGTTCGTCAGCGCCCAAGAGCTCTTCCTGACTAACCTCAGTGAGCCCGGCTGGGCTCAGCCCTTGTTCTCTCCTTTTGGGGGTTAGAGAAAGACACGGCCATCAAGGGCAGGGACTAACTGACAGCAAGCAACTGGTCTGGGAGGGTTTATTAGGTATAAACAAAAATCCTTCAAGTTGCAGATTAAGGCTCCTGTCTATTATGTTCCCCAGAATAAAATGTAGCCAATTCTACTTTCCAAGTTCTTATCAGAAGTTCCCTGCAGTTGGGATGCCTGCGGGGCTCAGTCGGTGAGGCGTCTGCCTTCTGCTCAGGTCATGATCCCAGGGCCCGAGGATTGAGTCCCGCGTCGGGCTCCCTGCTCAGTAGGGAGCTTGCTTCTCCCTCTGCCTGTGCGCTCTCTCTCTGACAAATAAATAAATAAAATCTTAAAAAAAAAAAAAAAGTTCCCTGCAGCAATGTGATTTAGCAGGTATAGACTTCCATTCTTTGCACATTTTTATACCTTCACAAAGTACTAGGATCATAAAAAACAGAAAAGAAGGAGCCATTAGGGGCCTTCTGATGGAAAGGAGTATACAGCATCACCTATGAATGCTTGGAAAAATAAATTAAACCTGAATCTGATTGTATACTTCTTTCTCCGTTTACAAGAAATACAAGTATGGGGCACTGTGCTGAACAGAATGGGAATGAAATCAGCAAACGCTAGGCCATGGGAAACTCCACCGGGCAAACGCCAAGGTGTGGATCTTGTGTAGATTAGACTCAGACCAAACAACTGTAAAAATATATTCGTGAAACAATCAGGGGAATTTGAACACAGAGTGGATATTGAGGACCTTAAGGCATTTTTGTTAATTTTAGAAAAGATAGGATAACAGTATTGTGGTTATGTTTGTTTTTTTTTAATTTTTAATTTAATTTAATTTTTATTTTTTTTTAAAGATTTTATTTATTTATTTGAGACAGAGAGAATGAGAGACAGAGAGCATGAGAGGGAGGAGGGTCAGAGGGAGAAGCAGACTCCCTGCCGAGCAGGGAGCCCGATGCGGGACTCGATCCCGGGACTCGATCCCGGGACTCGATCCCGGGACTCCAGGATCATGACCTGAGCCGAAGGCAGTCGCTTAACCAACTGAGCCGCCCAGGCGCCCTGTTTGTTTTTTTTTTAAAGAGTTCTTACATGTGAGCAATACATTCTTTTTTGTTTTCCAAGTAAACTCGACCCCCAATGTGGGGCTGGAAGTCATGACCTTGAGATCAAGAGTCCCTGACCTTGAGATCAACAGTCTCGTCCTCCACGGACTGAGCCAGCCAGGTGCCCCTGAGTGACACATTCTTGCGCATTTAGCAAGGGAATGATAATAGGGCCTAGGATTTGCCCCAGTAATTCAGTGGGGGAGGGTGGAGATGAGTGGGTCAGGTGACGGGTCAGGTGAAGCAGGCTGTCTGTCTGTCCTTTGTCCGTCTGCCGGGGTGATTGCTGCAGAAAGGTGGTGGGTCCCTGGAGGCTCATTGTAATAGTCTCTCTGCTTCTGTGATGCTTTTAAGTTTCATAATGAAGTGTTTAGAGAAAGGATTAGAGACACCGGGTAGTAAAATCACAAAAATGCAAGAAAAAACTAAAGTTGGAAAGAAAGATAAAAGACTCTTCAGAGAAGAAGGGGAGGTATTTATCTGCTATAACAGTCACTGCATTTCAATCCTCGATTCGGCTCAGATTCCTGCGCCCCCGTGAGGCGGGTGGTCCCTGTTTACTTGTAAAACACTCTTTTTTTAGACTCTCAGGCATGCAGACTCTGAGATGGGAGGAAGGGGGTAGGAATGTTGAAAATCTACCCAAAGAAAAACGCCGTCCCCTGAGGCAATTTCTTCCTCCCTCCCTCCCTCCCTTCCTTCCTCCCTTCCTTCCTTCCTTTCTCTTTCTTTTCTTTCTTTCTTTCTTTCTTTCTTTCTTTCTTTCTTTCTTTCTTTCTTTCTTTCTTCTTTCTTTCTTTCTTCTTTCTTTCTTTTCTTCTTTCTTTCTTTCTCTCTCTTTTTTCTTTCTTTCTTTTTCTTCTTTCTTTCTTTCTTTCTTTCTTTCCTTCTTTCCTTCTTTCTTTCTTTCTTTCTTTCTTTCTTTCTTTTCTTCTTTCTTTCTCTCTTTCTCTTTTTTTCTTTCTTTCTTTTTCTTCTTTCTTTCTTTCTTTCTTTCTTTCTTTCTTTCTTTCTTTCTTTCTTTCTTTCTTTCTTTCTTTCTTCTTTCTCTTCCTTCCTCCCTCCCTCCCTCCCTTCCTTCCTTCCTTCCTTCCTTTCTCTTTCTTTTCTTTCTTTCTTTCTTTCTTTCTTTCTTTCTTTCTTTCTTTCTTTCTTTCTTTCTTTCTTCTTTCTCTTCCTTCCTTCCTCCCTCTCTCTCTCTCTCTCTCTCTCTCTCTCTCTCTTCCCTCCTTCCTCCCTCCCTTTCTTCTTGTCTTTGGGGGTGGGGGCTGTGCTGGGGGGAGGCTGACACAGCACAGGAAGGCGGAAAAGCTGCACACGGGTGGTCCTCAGGATCACACGTCCCTGCAGGTACAACCCCCCAGTAGGACCAGCTGTGTGCACATGGTCTGCGGCACACAAAGCCATTTTCACATCCCGGACACCCTCCTCCAGGAACAGGGCTTTGTTATTGCGCACACAATGCCATCTTCTGGCCGCGACACACAGAAGCGATGGATTGTCTGACGAGCAGGTGCGGAGGAGGGAAAGGACCTTGAGACACTGTTCCTCAGTCGATAGCAGGCAACAGTAAGGCTCCCTCTCCCACCCTGTGCACATCTTAACCAGCCTGCGAGAGGACCAAAAACCAAATGCCAAAATCCCCATCATACAAAAGGCACCAAAAGAGGGAATTCGGAAGGTGGAGTCTTTCTTTCACACATTTGCTCCATTTGTGTATTTACTCGGACCACGTTTGCCAGGAATGCATTGTTCAGTGATGTTCCTTGTCTAATAAAACACCACAAATACATCCACTGAGGTATCCACTGTAGTGGGATTTGGTCATTTTGATCATTTTGGTCATTCCTTAGGAATCGTGCCTTTGTTTTTGACAAACCAGGGGACATTCCAAAGCCAAACATGGAAGGAAGAAAGTCCACGCTGACACTGGAATTAACCTTCAGGTTATTACATCCCCTTCCAGTGGTAAAAAACAATCAGAAATGGATTATTTTGGGTTGTGCTGCTGCTATTTCTCAGCTTTTTTACTTTGGTTTTTATTTTATTTAAACAATTTTTTGTTTATGCTTTCTCTATATGTACTCACAAATGTACTTATTTTCAGCTCTTTTCTACTAACTCATACACAGCGCCCTATAATTCTGGTGTCTCCTCTGGCTGGATCACACTCCACCCTCCCTCCTGCCCCTCCTCCCCCAAAGTGAACCACAGTCACTTCACTGTCTGATGGGATCCTTTCATATTTTACTGCAGTGTCTCTGCATGTACATCTGCATCCAGGAACACGAAGTCCCATGCTTGTTCCCTACATCCAAAGCCCCTCACACAGTGCCCCCCAGCCGTGGGGCACAGCCCTAAGACAACCTATCAGGGTCTGGGTAGCAGTGCAGATTCCATCATTTCCCTGCTCCTGGCATTGGCTTTGATCCAGCCTCTTCCCCACCCGGACAGCCAGACACAGGAGTGGGATGTTTGGGCTGTACGGTCGCATCTCCGAGGAGAGAGTGATGAAAGTCTCCGAGGGAGGTCTTCCCCCCGCAGATACTCACCTTCCACTCTCAGTTCCATTGCCGCCTCCTCCTGGTAGGAATGATCCCGGAAGAAGCAGGTGAAACCTCCTTCATCTGCGAACCTCACATTCCGGATCCTGAGGGTCACCTTCCCCTCGCCCATGGTTTCTTTCAGCAGCTCGGTCCGCCCCCGATATTCGGGTGCCTGCTCTGCATCCTGGTCCTTGCCATTTCGGTAGAGATGGACCACCCTGGAGAAGGGGGGCCGGTACCAGCCCACCTCCATGCCTGTGGCGTTCTTCCCGGGATAGATGTGACACGGCAGCTCTGCTTCATCCCCCACCAGCGCCCGGATGGGGTGGCCTGGTCCTATTACTCTGAACTGTCCTGTCCAAGACACCAAAGAAAAGAAACCGAGAGTCACAGGACCTTGACACACAAGCATGTCCCGGGAAGGGCTGCTTCCTAACAGTGAAGGAAGAAGACACTGATTTTTACATGGCGTTCTGGAACGGGAGAAGAGAGACCCCCAGTTGTAGAGGTGCCGCGAGTGCCCTGGATGGGAGGAATGTTCTAGCATGTGGTCACTCAGCAGGGCTGCTCACGCTTCTGCCTTCTGTATCCATCTCTGACTCTGCAGCCCAGCCTTTAGGGCCCATCGTGGGATGTGGTCTGGCATCTTGCAGTTTAATTCTTGGGATGGGGGCCCCCTGTCTGAACCTAACCAAGCTGCTCCCTACTTTCCCCTGGTGGGTTTGCTTTTGTCCTTGTTCACACCCTGTTCTGAGGAGGGGAGCCCTTTGAGCACACCCATGTTTTGGACAGATAACATGCAAGACAAGCTGAGGATGAATTGAAGGAGGTGAACCCAGGGAAACTGGCCTTTCTGTCGTCAGGGTCTCCCCAGGGCAGAAATAAAGATAAATCTTACCTGCAGAGCTGCAAGACAGCTGGAGGAGGAGGAGGAGGGAGGGAAGGCAGCCGGGCAAAGAGGACCTCAATAAACTAGCCATCTCCACTGGGACTGGGGACAGAGCGGCCCTGCAGCAGGGTCAGGCCGAGCGGAGGCCCTCGGGGTGCATGTCCCCTACCTCTGACAAAGCCTGAGGGGAGGATCTGGGAGGGCAGCCTCCTGCGAGCTCTGCTGCAGCTGTGCTCCCAGGAAGGGCCGGGTCATCCCTGCCAGGCACTTACACAAAAGGGCTACTGACCCAGGGGATGACCAGGGCTTGCCGTCCCCACCCCCTCAAAGCTGCGGAGCGGAGGCTGCCTGGTACTGCCCCCCACAGCCGCTCTGGGCAGCCCAGCATTCCTGGGGCTTCTGGGGGTGAGCACTGCCTGGGCCTCGGGGAAGGCTGTTGGGTGGTCTGTGAGGTTCCTTCCACCCCTCTCTTCCTGCTGTCCACCAAGGGGGAGGAATTACTGTGGGTTTCAGAAAAGGGAAGGCAGGCATTCTCCCTGACCTCTAACTTCCCTCTCTGATGCACGGCCAAACTCCCTTCCTTATGTTCAGACGTGTGCTGGATCGCTTGGGCGTCGTCAGCTTCCCGTTCCCAGAGAATATGTTTGGGAAAGGTGGGAGCTAAGCACTGCTTGTGCTCAGAGAGGCCAACACGGAGGAGGGGGGTTCAGGGAGGTCGGTGGCCGGTGGGCAGCACGGCCGTCAGGGTGCTTCTCCCAGCCTTGGCGTCAGGATCTGACTTCCTCACTGTCATAGGGAGAAGTGAGACCTGGAATGGAAATAGGACCTCTTCCCTGCCCTCAGACTCAGCGGATCCCTGAAGAGTAAGACCAGTAGCATCATTGATGGGGAGAACAAAGGCAAAGGGAAAAAAAATTAAACTTTCTTTCTACCTACAGCCCACTGACAAGTCCTTGAAACAGGCAGAGTGACCTTCCTCTGGGAGCTCAGCTGCCTCAATGTTAATACCCTGATGAGGGCAAAAGGCCAACCATAGCTTAACATCATCCCGACCCCCAGGATTCTGTAGGTCTACTCTAACATATAAAAATTCCTTCGGAAACTTCCTTTATCTCTAACCCCCCCAAGATACGTGTTGGCAATCATCCCCCAAGCACATGACCCCCTGATATATATCTGAAGGGTCTCATGACAGGTTTTATTAGACGGTAATAAATGACTTTTTCCCAACAACAGCTAGCCCCCTCAAGGTCCTGGAAACCTTGCTCCCAAATTCCTTAGAGACTTACACTCCCCCCTAACCCCCTCCCAACTTGAAAGTATACAATGGGCCCCTTCTCATGATCCCAGCGCGGCTCTTTCTGCCCACGGGTCCTGTCCCTGTGCTTTAATAAAACCACCTTTTTGCATCAAAGACCTCTCAAGAATTCTTTCTTGGCTGTTTGCTCTTGAACCCCAACATTTTCACATCGATCACCAAATTTGAAAAACATATCTGCCAATCTTCAAGCAAGGCTGTCTCACAAATAAAAAAAAAAGGGTCAGGAAGGAGAGTTTAAAGCCATGTTGTCCAACACAGGAGTCACTAAGCCACAGTGGTCATTCAAGTTAAAATTAAGTAAGATTTAAAGTTCAGTTCCTTGATTCACCAGCCATGTTTCAAGTGCTCGGCAGCACATGCAGCTAGTGGGTAACACATAGGACAGCACGGATGTAGACCATTTTCATCATCACAGAAAGTTATATTGGGCAGCACTGTTGAAGGGCTAGGACCTCGACTGGGGTGTACGATTTCTGCTTTTGTCCGAGATGAGCCCAAGGAGCTGGGAGAACAGACTGGTCAGCTGAGCCTGGAGTGTCTTGTTCCTCCTTCCTGCAAGGCAGCTGGAGTTGGGCACATGCAGGCTGGCCTGGAGCTGTGAGGGTGAACGTCAAGGTCGGCAGGGGTCAATCAGGTGGGAGGGGCAGGCTCTGTGCTTGCCTGACTGTCTCCCCAGGGGGGAGTCTTTCCTTCCAGAACCTGAAATATCCTGCGGTGTTCTTCCTCCATGATGCACATGCAGGGGGTAGAGTTATGCACAAGATACTTCCCTGGGCGGGGCTTGAAATTGTCCAGCACTGTGTGGTTGTCAAAGCTGGATGGGAGATCAGGTGGAGTGCAGCGCTGGGAGAGCAGATGGTCAACAGCTCGCCAATCAGGGGCACCTGGGAGGCTAAGTCGGTTAAGTGGATGCCTTCGGCTCAGGTCATGATCCCAGGGTCCTGGGATCGAGTCCAGCATCGGGCTCCCTGCTCAGCAGAGAGTCTGCTTCTCCCTCTCCCTCTGCTGCTCCCCCTGCTTGTGTGCTCTCTCTCTGCTGAATAAATAAATAAAATCTTAAAAAAAGTTAGCCAATCAAAGCCATTTTGGAGAAAGCGCAGCGTCTCTGAAAACTAACGAACAAACACCAAAGAAACACCTTACTAAATGCTTCCCTATGGTGCTGTCCTAAGCGATTTGCTTGTATTAATTCATTTAATCCTTACAATAATAAAACAAATGTTAAACTATTACCATTCTTATTTTACAGATGAGGAAACTGAAGCACAAGAGTTAAGTAACGTGCTCCAGGTCACACCACCACGGAGTGGCAGGGTGGAATCTGAGCCAGGTTTTCTCTCCCCAAACTGGCGCTTGATCAGTGTAGTCCCCTCCTCAGACTCACCTTCAGGTCCTCTTCTGCCTCAGGTCTCTGGAAAGCGGGAGGACCCTGGAGCTGGGGGAGCTGTCCCAAGGACGACGGGATCTCTGTGCAAAGGTGATGTGAACAAGAGGAGGGGGCCGCCAGGACAAAGAATCCGGTAGTGTCACCATTTACAGAATTCTGGATATAGGAGTGTCAGGTTTTTGCTGGGCATGGAGATGAGGTACAGGAGTAGATGTGGTGAAGCTGCCCTGCGTTGGTCAGAGCTGGGCATTTCCCTTAGTGCTTAAGTGTTACTTTAACTGATTGTGTGCAGCATATGTTCTGTGATTTCACCGGCATCCTTGGGTTGTTCTTGTGTGTCTTTCTCTCCTCAGTGAGTTCCACTTTATCTGCTCTTCCCACCATGTTTGATCGCAGCCTGGGGACACGGTCATGCCGGCAGAATGGCATACCGTACAACGACGGTGGAAGCACTCCGGAAGAGGTAGCTTACTCAGGTAGAAATGCAGGGAGAGTGCTGTGTAGCTCTCCCAGACACGGTGTTCAATACGTGTCTTTTTTTTTTTTTTTTTAAGATTTTATTTATTTATTTGAGACAGAGAGAATGAGAGAGAGCAAGCACATGAGAGGGGGGAGGGTCAGAGGGAGAAGCAGACTCCCTGCCGAGCAGGGAGCCCGATGCGGGACTCGATCCCGGGACTCCAGGATCATGACCTGAGCCGAAGGCAGTCGCCCAACCAACTGAGCCACCCAGGCGCCCTCAATACGTGTCTTACACAAAGGACGACAGACCCACTGTTCTGCTTCTTGTGTTCGCTTAACAAGGCTTCATTCCACAGGAACACATAATTTAGCTCTCTTGCGCTTCCAAAAATTAATTCTTTTCTTTTTTTAAAGATTTTATTTATTTATTTGACGGAGAGAAAGATAGCCAGGGAGGGAACACAAGCTGGGGGAGTGGGAGAGGGAGAAGCAGGCTCCCCGCCGAGCAGGGAGCCCGATGCGGGGCTCCATCCCGGGACCCTGGGACCATGACTTGAGCCGAAGGCAGATGCTTAACGACTGAGCCACCCAGCCCCCCCAACTTAATTCTTGTTTATTTCGTCATTCATATGCTTTTGTTTCAAAATCTAAAAGGTATAAAATAATGTTCCTTGAAAATCTCCCTCCCAGTCACCCGGAGCCAACATATTTCTCTGAATCCTTCCACATATGTGCCACTGAAGGAAACTCCAGGAGAAATCACTCCCCTCATCTTGCATTTTTAAAAACATAAATGGTATTTTTTTTTAAAAGTAAACCCTACACTCAACATGGGGCTCAAATTCACAACTCCAAGATCAAGAGTAGCATGCTCTACCCACTGAGCCACCAGGTGCCCCATAAGTGGTAATAATTTATCTTAGAGACCTTTCCATATTAGTACCTAAAGAACATACCCATTATTTTATACAGCTACACAGTATTTTATTGCATGAATGTATCAAACTTACTTAACTAGTTTCTAAGAACATTTAGGTTGTTTCAATTTTTTAAGTGTCTATTTTACTGGCTTAAATAAAAATGTATTTAATTAACTTAAATTAATCAATATTTCATAGAAAATCTTATGTGTTAAGCTTTGTATTAGGTGCGGATAATAAAAGTTTCAGGAACACAGATAGGTTTTTGCCTTCATGTAAATTATACTATTACATTACAGCTAGATACTTTAAAAAAAAAGATTTTATTTATTTGAGAGAGAGAGAGAAAAAGCAGAAGTGGGGTGGGGGGCAGGAGTGGAGGGAGAGAGAGAGAAGCAGAACCCTCACTGAGCAGGGAGCCTGCCCCACTTGCCCCTGCAGGGCTCGATACCAGGACCCTGAAATCATGACCTGAGCCAAAGAGCTATATTCTAGTTATATGTCACCAAAGGGCACAAGTCACAGAGTATCAGGCCACCATTTTCATATAATGAAATGCTCTTACATATAATTTGCTAATGAATATTGGTCTGCTAGGGCCAGCTACATAAAGTGAGGGGCCCTGTACCAAGTGAAACTATGAGTCCCCTTGTCCAAATAGCAAGAAAGAAGCCTTTCCTTTCTTGTGTGTTCACTCTTGATCTGTCTTGGTGTCACGTTTTTGCTTTTGCTATTTAATGTCACATTCCTTCAGGGACACAGATACTTGAGGCCCTGAGCCAGGCTTGTCTAGACAGGTGTGCATGCCTGACCCTTCCTTTCCCCTTTGCCCTGGTCCCTCCTGGGAAAACACTGTACAGAGGGTGGCGGTGTCTCCTTGGGGGTGTGTGGGAGGCAGCTGAAAACCAGTCCTGCAGATGCTGGGAGGCATGAACAGCAAGACCAAGCTTGAGCATGGGCTCCAAGCTCCTGGTGCAATCTCTTTGGACTTCACTTACAAAACACACACTGAAAGAAGAGATGGCGGGCGCCTGGGTGGCTCAGTTGGTTAAGCGACTGCCTTTGGCTCAGTCATGATCCTGGAGTCCCAGGATCGAGTCTTGCATTGGGCTCCCTGCTCGGCAGGGAGTCTGCTTCTCCCTTTGACCCTCCTCCCTCTCATGCTCTCTGTCTCTCATTCTCTCTCTCTCAAATAAATAAAATCTTAAAAAAAAAAAAAAAAGAAAAAAGAGATGGCTAAGAATTTCAAGGTGATGACACAGAGCGTGAGAAGCCAGTGCATGGCCCCTCCTCCTCCAAAGCATGGGGCAGTGTGAGTGTCCTGGCTGCTTGCCCACGAGTCACTGCCTTCCACATGAGTGGAGTTGCTAGTTCAAGAAGCATGTGCATTTGTCATTTTAATAAGCACTGATGAATTGCCCTGCACCAAGGTGTATCCTTTGTTCCAGTGTAGGAGGGCGATTCCGAGAATTACGGGTGTGACTCCCTGTGAGCTGTGATCCCACACAGTGAGCACTCTGTGCTGTGTTAATGCTCACCCACACCGATTTTTTCTTCTGGGACTGCCTCTAGTGGTGTAAATAGCAAGAGGAATGTGACATTTCCTTTTCCACTTCTGTGGCTCTATTTCCATGCATTTGTGTTTAAGTTGGTCTGGAGAGTCCTGGAGGCTCAGTGACCGATGGACTGTAAAGGGTCTGACTTAGATCCATTTAGCCAGGTGTTTCCAGGTGGGCGGGAGGGCCGAGAACACAGTCTGGATCAACCTGGCGCAGGTGACGAGCGAGCGAGCGCCGGTAGCTGTGAGCGTGCGTGTTGCCACAGGCCTTTGTATACACTGGTGTGTTTACGCAAGTGACCCACAGGGCAGAAGAATACGAACAACAATGTTCTGCCAAAGGTTTACATTTTATCTATCAACATTTCCCCCACTTTTGTGTCTTCCCTGTTATTATTCTGAAATCCAACCGTATTTTCCTCCTTTATAAAGAAAAGCATCCAGCTTGTTATAAATCAGGTGAGTCGGGCCCTTGGGCGAGATGGGTTGTTCCGCGGAAGAGGCATGGGGCGGTTTTGTGTGGGCCCGGCGGCGCAGAAGGGTCAGGTGCAGGCCCTGGGAGGCCGATTTCAGTTCAGCACACAGAGGACGCTTCTGTCGGAGCCGTCCAGGCGGACCCCCCGGACCGGGCGCGCTTCCCGGTCTTCCCACTGCGGGAGCGTCACGCCGACGCCGAGGAGGTTAGGCCAGGTAACCCTATGGCCTTTTCCTAGCTGTACGATCCCGCAAGAATGTGATTCCTTCCCCCATCTTTCTCCCCCGGGCTACTTCGCCTCCTTTCCGTCCCCCTGGCGCTTTGCCGTTCGCCCACACGGTGGCAGGGTCCGCGGGCGGAGGCCCGAGCGCGCCCCGGTTTGCCCGGC
>NW_023270765.1:40663-52073 GCF_011800145.1 Mirounga leonina | reverse complement strand
GGGATCGGCAGGTGAGAGCCGCGCGGGGTCCGATCCGGGTCGCCGCGCGTCTCCCGGCCGCGGTCCGACCTGGACGCCGCGCACTCGCCGGGCAGCACTCACCTACCCAGGGCCCGCTGGGCTCCACGGGACTGCCTGACGCTGGGAAAAGGCGCTGCTGAACGTTTTGGAACTGGGCAGCTGCCATTCTGGCTGTCCTGTCTCTGCCTGGCAATTAGTCTTTTCCCGCAGAGAAAACCGTGTAGGGGACAGTCGCATTCTTGGAGCTCTGGCACAAGGATGTCCCGTTCTAGCACCTGGAGGACCCTGCGTCTCCACGTGGAGGATGTATAGAAGCTTGCACCTGAGCGTCAGATGCACATTCCAGCCTCAGTTTCTCTACTGTGACAGGGGGACTACCCCCCACGCCCACGCCGTGGGCTTGACGGGAGGAATAACTGAGACGGGGACACGAGGTGCTAGGCCTGTGTCTGGCCGCTTTAGGACCATAATAGCAGCCGCTGTGCGCAGAAAGTGAGGTCGGGAGGGCAGGACTTTCTCCTGTTTTCCCAGCTCCCTCCTCGGGGGATACATAACAGAAGCGTGCTGGAGGAATGAATGACAAAGTGGACCCCAGCCTCTGTGCTCTCCACCCTATCATGCTGTGGGGACACTTCCTGCGCTCTAGCCCCAGGGGTCAATATTTGCACTTTTACTTGATCTAGATCACACCAACTTGTTGACTCAGGTGTTAGTGGTTTTGTTTTGTTTTAAATATTTTATTTATTTGACAGACAGAGACAACACAAGCAGGGAGAGGGAGAGGGAGAAGCAGGCTTCCCGCGGAGCAGGGAGCCCGATGCGGGGCTCGATCCCAGGACCCTGGGATCACGATCTGAGCGGAAGGCAGACGCTTAATGACTGAGCCTCCCAGGCGCCCGGACATTAGTGGCTTTGAATTCTGGGTTAAGGGCTTTGTGTGCTGAAGAGGAGCTTCAGGGGTCGTCTGGCCTGGAGGGAACGTAGATCACAGGGGCCAGTGTTTCCTCCCTCCCCTCCCTGCTCTCTTTTCTCCCGGTTACTCGCTGGACTCACAGGTCCGGGAAAGGTGTCCTTCTTGTGCGCCATCTTCCTCCTGCTCCCAGAAGGGGCACGCTGCTTTTCCCCAGCAGCAATGGTGGGTCTCTGTGTATATGCCAGGACGTATATGCGCTGGTGCACCCACAGCGAACACGTCTGGGGACCGCTCAGGGACCCTCCGAGTGCAAATTAGGAAGCTGACGTCCACGTTTTGAAACCTGAGCCAAATCAGGGGCGCCTCAGTGGCTGGGTCGGTTAAGCCTCGACTCTTGATTTCTGCTCAGGTCCTGGTCTCAGGGTCCTGAAATCGAGTCCCGTGTTGAGCTCTGCCCTGAGTGGGGAATCGTCTCGGGATTCGCTCTCTCTCTTTCCCTGTGCCCCTTGCCACCCCCCCTTTCTCTCAAATAAATAAATGAATACATCTTTAAAAAAATAAAAACTTGAGCCAAATCAAATTGAACTAAACTGAGTCTTTTTTGGGCGTCTACGGCCATACCACCCTGAACGCACCCGATCTCGTCTGAACCTTGTTTTTTGAACATAGTAATAACTTTATTTTCAAAGAAACCTAGAATGTTTATTTTATAAATCTGAAAAATGTTTTTTCCTTTTGTATTTATTCTTTTTAGTTTTTCCCCATTTTGAAATTTAAACTCAATTAACATATAATGTATTATTGGTTTGAATGAAACTTTTGATGGCCATTTTGACCAACTGGGGGTTTGGTCCCCATTTGCCCTTGGTTCTCAGAGGCACGGGGAATGGTTGCTATTACTAAGTCACTCCATAAGGGAGGCAAACGTAGTTATGATTTTACCCCCGAAAAAATATTATGTGTGTGTGTGGGGGGGGGGGTAACTATGTTAATATGTTTGTAAGATTTTTAATATGCTTCTTGAAACTGTTGATTCAGTTACGACTTGCTGACACCCCAGAAGTCTAACCAGCTCAGCCTGTTAATGCCATTCCCTCAACCAGGATGAGGGCCTGTAAGAAGCCAGTAAGTGAGGAAGGGGACTGGCGAGTGTGGAGTTGAATGCGGACATGTGTGTGTCTGGGGGTGGGTGGGGGAGATGTGGACGCAGGGGCTTTGTGTTGCTGTGGTTATACTTCCGAGGAGAGTCCAACGAGCCCAACAGGGCTTTCTGCGCAGTTAGGGTTAATCAGGGTTACACACTATTATTGCATTCAAGCCAGGGAGAGGACACTGTTCCAAAGCTTACCAGAAACGGGAGATTTCATTCTTATTTCCTATACTGTGTGATATATTTCCACAGTCTTTATAATGTATATTTTTTAAGTTACAAAACAAACAAACCTGAAGCAGCTCCCTAGTAGGGAAAATGCTCAATTTCGGAAGACCGAAGGCTCGCCTGCTCGTTGGCGCCATCTAATGGTCACGCTGACTTATTGCTCTGATGGCGGACCCATAGCGGGTGCAGGGTCCATCCACTTGCCTGAAGTTCAGCTGGGAGGAGCCGGAGGTGAGAGCGCGCGGGGGTCGTTCCTCAAGGTGGCCCACAGTTTATATTCACTGGCCAATTAATCCATCGATGAATTCCTGTTCAAGGAGCTGCTGGTGTGTAACATACTGAATCGAATGCCAGTCAGTGGAGGAAATACTCTTTTGCCTTCATGCGGAGTTTTTAACGTCCTCAAAACGTTTTCCATGATTGTATGTGTCCCTTTCAATAATATGTGATCAATAAGTGGATCAAATAGCTCTATTGAGATGAGGCAACTGAGGCCAGAGGAGTTATGAGGAGCCCAATGTGGGCCAGACTTGGAAGCCTGGGCCCCAGATACAGACCGGGGTCCTTTGCCAGGCATGTCTGCTGCCCACGAACAGAGGCTTGGTTTATATCAGGTGCTTCAACGGGGCCCATGACCTAGTGGTTCCCTAACCTTTCTCTACCATTTCTATAGCTTTTGTTATGGTTTCTATACCTTTTTTATTATTTGCCCCAACTTGAACTCTGTTTGGAGAGGTGATTTTTAGCAACAAAGCTAACTTTATGCATAATTCATTTCTGTTATTAATCAAACATATTTTAAAGGTTTGATTTATTTATTTGAGAGAGAGCACGCGAGTACAAGCCGGGGGGAGTGGCAGAGGGAGAAGGAGAAGCACATCTGGGAAATGATGTATGTATAAAGTTATTCAATGCAGTATTACTTGTAGTTGCAGAAGATTATAAACATCCTAGGGTCTATTAAAAGTGGACTGATTGGGGCACCTGGGTGTCTCAGTCAGTTGAGCGTTGGCCTTCAGCTGGGGTCATGATCCCGAGGTCCTGGGATTGAGCCCTGTGTCGGGCTCCCTGCTGAGCAGGGAGCCTGCTTCTCTCTCTCCCCCCGCTGTGCTCTCTCTCTCTCTCAAATAAATAAATAAAATCTTTTTTAAAAAGTGGACTGATTGGGCGCCTGGGTAGCTCAGTTGGTTGAGCGACTGCCTTCGGCTCAGGTCATGATCCTGGAGTCCCTGGATCGAGTCCCGCATCGGGCTCCCTGCTTGGCGGGGAGTCTGCTTCGCCCTCTGACCCTGTCCCCTCTCATGTGTTCTCTCTCTCTCATTCTCTCTGTCTCAAATAAATAAATAAAATCTTTAAAAAAAAAAAGTGGACTGATTAAATAAACTATGAGACAGCCATGCAGTGGAGGAATATTTAGCTATCATAAGGCAAGAGGGAGCTCTCTGTTTATCATTGTGGAATTCTTGCCTCAACTACAGTACTCTACTGTACTTACAGTCTCGAAGGGGAAACACATTTGTTTAAACAGCTGGAATCTCGGGGCGCCTGGGTGCCTCAGTTGGTTGGGCGACTGTTTTCGGCTCAGGTCATGATCCTGGAGTCCCTGGATCGAGTCCCGCATCGGGCTCCCTGCTCGGTGGGGAGTCTGCTTCGCCCTCTGACCCTGTCCCCTCTCATGTGTTCTCTCTCTCTCATTCTCTCTCTCTCAAATAAATAAATAAAATCTTAAAAAAAAAAATAAACAGCTGGAATCTCTCTCTTGAAGGATGCATAAGACACAATCCTGTCCATCAGGAGGCCTGGCAAGGACATCTCTTTGTTTTTTTAAAGTTTATTTATTTAAGTCATCTGTACCCCCTACGTGAGGTTCGAATTCATGACCCTGAGATCAAGAGTCGCTGTCTTCTCTGACTGAGCCAGCCAGGGGGCCCCCAGGACATCTGTTCTGGATCCACTGTGAGGTGTCTGAGCTGAGATGTGCCCACAGTGAGTTTAGGGTCATAAAGAGCGCTACCTGTTTTTGAGGGCCTCTGTGGGCTAGGGACTTTCACATGGGTGATTTGTCAGTCAATCCCTACACCACCACCAGAGGGATACACTATTATCCCCATTTTAAGAATGAGGGAGGTGAGGGGCACAGAGAGGCCAAGCAATGTTTTGCAAGTCCTGGGGAGGTGGATTCTGGGGTGCTTCCTGGTCAGTTTGGGCCTGGGTGCAGGAGCTGTGCCCAGACAGGAGAGATCTGAGAGTCTGGGCGTAGCACTCGGAGAGGAGGCTCACCACCTTCCTGAGCTTGCTGCTTCCCCCAGCCGGGGCATTGCGAATGGTTACTGGTAGAGGATGTGGGAAAGTGTGCACTCTGGGCTGGGGAATCGGGAAAGCTCCATGCTTCTGTTTGTAAATCGACCACACACCACAGACTGTGGCTGCTGCTTTGTAACCTGACACATAGACCCTTACTTTCTTGGAGGACTGGATCATCGTTCCTCTTTCATCTACTTGTCTCCCATAATAAAATTTTAAGCACTAACATTTGTCAGTGTTTCAGGCTTACAGAGCACTCTAGCTTGTTTGAGCCTCATAACGACGTCCTGAAACAAGTGACCAGACAGGGGGTGGTCCTGCATTGACAGGAAAAGAAGCCAGGGGTCAGGGAACTGAAGTTGCTCACTCACACCAGCTGCTGTTTCCTGGCCCACACAGCAGACTGGACTCCAGGTTTTTGGGTTTTGGATTTTACCTTTTTTTACCTATGCTTTGCCTCCCTTTATCTCAAAGAATTTCATGAATTTTATTGCCTGTGAAACTGTCTTACAACTGAGAAAAGCAGATGTGACTATATCCCACTGTTCATGTCTTCTCTCCCTCTCTCTCAAAACTCAGAGGAGGAAATCACTCAGGAGTTAAACTCAAGAGAAATGGTTGTAGCTCTGTTTTGAGCTATTTCTTGTTCTCCTCCCCGCTTGTGCTCTTTCACAATCTCTGTTTCTCTCTCTAAAATAAATAAATAAAATCTTAAAAAAATAAGAAACTAAAAAAGTGAAGGATACTTGCTTGATACATTTCCTCATACAACTGGACATTGTCCCACCATGGCTTCACTTGGGTTGGATGTAGGAGAGAGAATGCAAGCACAGCATCAGATCTAGGATTGAGGGTGTCTAGTGCAGGAGGAAGAGGTGAGAGCCCTGTCTCAGGGGCTGGCTGCTTGACAAAAAACAGGGACAATGGGGCCACCAGTCCTTTTCCTAAGGTCCATTGGCTCTTGTTTCCTTTCTTCCTTCCTTCCTTTCTTGTCTCCTCCCCCTTTCCTACTTGTAATTACCCAGACAGGATGAAAGTTTGCTCTCGACAGAGCTGGAAATTCTCCACTTTTGCCCCTATTTCATAGCAGGATTTTGGGGGTACGACCAGAGAGGCTGATCTTTGGAAAGGCATGTTCCTAAGGGCAGCAGGAAGAGCAGCAAGACCATCTTCCCGGTACCATATTGCTTGCTAATAGGCTGCCGTGAGCCACCATGCGTGCTGCCATGTGGACGAGAACTTGCACGCTCCAGAAGTCCTACCTGCAGGGCTGTTGGAGGACGTGTGGTGGCAGGATTTACATGTGTGGAGGAGGTACCACGATCATGGCCCGTGGAAGAAAGCATCTCATGTCACCAGTGCCTAGGAGATCTGTGACAAACAACAGAGACCAGCAACAGGTTCACAGGCTTGGCAACTGGTGAGATAACCCCACACCATGGAGTGAAAACTGATCTTTGAGTCAGATGATGTTTTTGTTGATTGATCTTTCATTATGCTTCTAACCAGGTAGCAGGCACTGTGCAGTTCTTATGGTGGGGAGGAAATGAACACCATGCTCAGGGTCCCTGCTCCCATGGAGTTTAAGGTCCGGTCAGGAAGTCAGGTATTAAATAAATGGTTCTCTAATTTGAAGAAAAATTACCGCTGAGATGAAAGCTGTGCTGGGAAAGCGCCTGGCTGGTGGGGTGGGGTCTCCAGGAGGTGACTAAAGCGGTTAATGAGAAGAAGATGGCGCGGGGTGTGCAGGCCGAAGAGGGTGTGTCCAGGCTGCTTGCTCCCTGAGCTGAAAGTATTTGGGCAAAGTCAAAGAATGCAATCAGGCCGTTATGGCTGGAGCACCATGAGCAAGAGGGAGGCGCAGAGGCCTGGGCTGGAGCCTCCGCTCTGCTGGCATTGGCTGTGTGACCTTGGGCAGGTCCTCTCACCTTTCTGAGCTGCAGCTTTCTCTTCCGAAAATGGATCATAATAATAACACAGCGCACAGAGACAGTTGGGGGAATTAAGACAGATAATGTGAGTTGCTTGTAGGTGAGGCACCAAAAAGTAGGATGTCTCTGCACTGATCTAAGTGTAATAAATACTGAAAGCTTCCGAAGGTGTGTATGAGTCACGTTGGCTTTCAGAATTTCAGAGTGACGGCTTGGAAAGACAAGGAAGGAAAGTTAAAACTCAGCAGGTGTTTGCTTACATCGCTAAAGGCAGAGCTTGCCTCACATCTGTCCCAGGCTTTCCTTTCTGCTCAGATTAGAATTGTCCATTTGGGTCCCTGGACAGGGCAGGACCCATCCCACCCACTGCAATAGGGTCACAATTTCCATACAAGGTCATTATGGGGGTCCTTGCTGGTGTTTTTATAGTATTTCCATAAATAAAATCTCTAGTCTGTTGCCTCAGATTTGTTCACTTGACTCCTAAAATGTCCATTTGTGAATCTTTTTTCATGTTTGTACACTGTTCCACACACCCTATTCTGTAATTCCAAAACCCACAGTGCTCTGAAAAGCAAAAATTTTGTTTTTAACTCATTTGGTGGCAAGACCAGATGTGAAGGTATTCATGGTCTTTATTTACTGCACCTAATGTTAATAATCATGTATTTTGGGGCACCTGGGTGGCACAGTCAGTTGAGTGACTGAGTCTTGGTTTCGGCTCAGGTCTCGATCTCAGGGTCGAGAGACAGCCCTGCGTGAGGCTCCACGTCCATGCTCAACGAAGAATCTGCTTGAGAGTCTCTCTCCCTCTCCCTCTGCCCTTCCGCTCATGCTCTCTCTCCCTCAAATGAATCAATAAATCTTTAAAAAAATTCATGTATTTTACTGCAGAAACATGTTTGTGCTTATTACAGATGTTAGACCTGTACACACAAGTCAAATAGCGGACTTCTGTAGTTTCTACTAGAAAAATGTGGTGATAAGGAGCACCTGGGTGGCTCAGTCGATGGGCGTTTGTCTTCGGCTCAGGTCGTGATCCTGTGGTCCTGGGATCAAGCCCCGCATCGGGCTCCCTGCTCGGCGGGAAGCCTGCTTCTCCCTCTCCCACTCCCCCTGCTTGTGTTCCCTCTCTCGCTGTGTCTCTGTCAAATAAATAAATAAAATCTTTAAAAAAAATGCGGTGATGTGTCTTTTTTCTCTGAGTATTTGGATGGTGTGCTGGTGTGCTCTGAATAAATGAACAAACATTATCGGTTCCTGAACTGGACATAATGAGAGAAATCTGTTACAGCAAAATGAACAAACAAAAACTCTACCAACCCGATGCCCAAATGCATACATGCATTACGATACATACTTTTTGGGTTGGTATGAACATTCATACCTGGTATATACTTAATTACATATATTTAACTAAACATAATACTTGTTTTGTTTTGAAACCTTAAAAATCCGATCCTCTTGTAGTTCCAGGAATAGAAATACTCACTGCATTTGTCTGTGAGAACTGCATCTTTTCTAAATCTGTTAACCTGGCCCCACATACCCTTAAGAAGGAGGGACAAACAAGCTAGCTATTTTCCTTTCTGTTGTTTAGGTTAGCCTAGCATTTCATGACATTGTGTTCATTTATTTATTACAGAAGGCCTCCCTTACGGAGAAGTTATTTACAGAAGCAACAGTGTCAACCTTGTAATCTGGCGATTGACCCTGAGCACTTGTGAGTCCCCGAGACCCTGAGCATCTTGTGGGAGGGGAGGGGGCTTCAGAGCAGGAACTGCAAAGGGGCTTTTGTATCTCACTGAAGTTTCTGAACTGCACTCTGGGTTTCCTTGTACATGCCTGGGAAGGCATACTGGAAATAACCTTGTAACTTTGCTGTTTCCTTTTCCTGGCACAAAGCCCCACGGCCTGCCCAGCCAGGAACGCACAACTGGACTAGAACTGGGCATGGGGAGCAGTTGAGGGCATCTGTTAAAGAAAGGTCTCCCTTACCGCCGATCCTCTCCTGGCCAGGGGTAGTGCAGTGAGCCCATCCCATTACACGGGGAAGGGGGAGCACTCGCAGACCAACGGGGACGTCTTGGTGGTGCTGCAGAATCGCAGAAAGGGTTCCAGCCCGCACGAAAAAGCCAAGGCGAGGCTTGGCTTGTAAGTAACTTCATGTTGGAATTTTAAGCCTTTGTCCCATACCGTTTTCAAAATTGCAGGAGCTGCGTAAGACAGACGACCGTCCTTGAAGACACGACTTTCACCTGAATACCCCTCTTCACACACAGACCACTCCCCACTAATTTGGATAGGAAACTGAGATGCTCCTTGACCTCCGACAAGGGTGCCTGGCGTGGAAGTTGGGCAAGAGGAAGGTTAGGGTTAAGAATTTGGAAACGGACCAAGAGGCTTGAGTTCAAATATTGGCTCTGTCAATCTCATAGCTGGGTGACCTCTGATTTGTACTTATTTTCCCCAAATCGCAGTTGACTGGTCTCCAAACTCAGGCCATTATATGTACTTTGCATGGCTGGGCAAGAATTATGTTAGATGCCCTCTGAAGGCACTTAGCACCCAGCGGACCATCGTTAATTTGGCTACTTTGGTTAATATATTACCAGGGCTTGTGGGGTGTTAAGTTCTTGGCTCTATACTCTACGGGCAGAAGATGAGGCAAAAGACAGGAAAGGAAGAGGAAGGATGGGAAATGAACAGGAAGACTGGTCCCGTTCTCAGGTACTCTGAGCAGGAATGCTACCATCTCTGAAAAGTATCCTTTTCAGTGTCACCCAAGGCACAAGGACTAGGGGACGGGATTGAGTGGGTCTTTCCCAGAGGAGAGGAGTTTGGTGCTCGGTGTGGAAGGCAAGGAGTGGACTGGCTGTGGGAGGGTGGGTTTGGGGTACTGATGGGGAAGACTTCAGCAAGGGTCCTGAGGAAAGTGGGCTGGGATCTGAGAAGGGACATCTGAAGATGAAACAGTGTGAAAGGAGGAAATTGCAGCTATTGGTGGAAAAAGGTGAACAGTTTCAAAGTGCTTAGGACAGTTGAAAAGAAAACTTAAATGATTATAAAGGTAGCACTTGTAAAACATTTGCGCAAAAATTGAATAACAACACCACAAAGGAGGCCATTAATTCATGGTCCCAGAGGCAATTACTGTTAACATTCTGATGCATTTTCTTCCAGCTTTAAACATATATATACCATAGTTGTACAAATTTTGTATTCTGCTTTTCCCCCCCTCAAACTCTCATATTTTCCCGTGTTAATGTCATTAGTTTCTTTTTTAAAATGTGTTTTCATAGCTATTCCATTGAATGGATACATTCCAATGTGCGAAACCAATACTCTGTGATTTGGATGGGACGGTGGTTTCCTTTCCTGGTTTAGCACCAGCAGTGTGACAATAAAGATCACCAGAATAATTTCCAATTTCGTATTATCACAGACTCCTCTTCCAGGGGGCATTCCACCCTTCCACTCCCCTCAAAGCAGTCAGGACTTTGGGGAAGCCAGAGACAAGTTGCCAGAATGAGGATGAGAGAAGGACCTCGAGAACTCACTTGTAGGCTCCCGAGAGGGCGTCTGTGCACACCCTCCCCTATGGAAAGGCCATGCTGGGTCTGGGAAGGGTGTCCCCTGGGCCAGCAGCCAGGACCACACAGTAGCACAGAGAGATGGCATTCTGGCCAGACCGCTGAACTAGCTGCAGACTGGGCACAGGCAGGAAACTCTTCTTTTCAAAGCAGTCTGGGAAATTTCTCACCCTGGGGTCAAGAACATTATTTTCCTTGACACTCACATTTTTTGGTCCTGCCTTGCTGGGAGGACAGCAAGCCACTCAGCGGAGGGGTGACTCTTGCTTTGAGTGGTTAGAAATCCTGCCCCAGTCTCTTCTCTTTTTTCCACTTTCTAGCTCAGTGGGTCTCAACCATTCCCTAGGGAATGTTTAAAAAAAGCTGTGGGCTTTTCTTTCGTAATTACAGCGATGGGGGGACCCTCGTTGGCATTGATGAGTAAAGGCAGAGGAATAAGATATTCTTCCAGGCATAGCCTGCACAATGAATTGTCCCTCATCCAGAATCTCAAATGTCCCCTAGGACCTTCATGTAGGTGAAAACCTGTGTTTAATTATCTGAGCCTAGAAATTAATACTGTTTAAAAAATGGTATTAATATACAGTGAACTTTCTAGGAATGCAATACAGTCCTGTGTGAATTTAGGGAAGAATGACTTTGCTATCAAGAGTTCAAGATTTTTTTAAATCGCTTCATTGACGGCAACATGCAGGAGGTGCTGAGTCACTAACTCAGCACCTGTGTCTGCCCACTTGCAGAGTCCCACACCTGTGAGTCTCCGCACAGTTGCATGCACCTGCCTCCCTCATTACAACCTCCGGCGTAGTCAGGGCTCAACACGCACACGGTAAAATACAGCTCATGTTCTTTTATTACAAATTATTGTTTTTCACTGTCCCTTTATGGCACAGATAGGGAAGCATGTTGACTTTTTAAAAGTTATGTGTGTAGGTAGGTTGTATCTTTTATGAATTTCAGTTCAGCATAGTAAAGGATTCACTGCAAGGTATTTGTTATAGGAAAGGCTGAAGGCTGAGA
Source organism: Mirounga leonina (assembly GCF_011800145.1). Classification (NCBI taxonomy): domain Eukaryota; kingdom Metazoa; phylum Chordata; class Mammalia; order Carnivora; family Phocidae; genus Mirounga; species Mirounga leonina. The sequence continues at coordinate 40,913 of NW_023270765.1, read as the reverse complement.
ACCTGTTATCAGCCTCACACTATTTGCCTTTTCCCACCTCTTTTGCAGGACCAGACAGAAAGGAGCTTTTTTCCCCCATAAGGAGTCTCCTACCTCCTCTAGCAGCCCAAACTCACTCCCATGAACACACACACATACCCTTCACTGCCATGAACACACACACACGCCCATCACTCCCACAAACACACACACATATGCCCTTCACTCATGAATACACACACACACGCCCTTCACTCCCATGAACACACAC
>NW_023270765.1:0-40563 GCF_011800145.1 Mirounga leonina | reverse complement strand
CACATGCCCTTCACTCCCATGAACACACACACACATGCCCTTCACTCCCATGAACACACACTCACGCCCTTCACTCTCATGAACACACACACACGCCCTTCATTCTCATGAACACACACACGCCATTCACTCCCATGAACACACACATATGCTCTTCACTCTCATGAACACACACATATGCTCTTCACTCTCATGAACACACACACACCCTTCACTCTCATGAACGCACACATGCCCTTCACTCCCATGAACACACACACGCCCTTCACTCCCATGAACACACACACACATGCCCTTCACTCCCATGAACACACACTCACGCCCTTCACTCTCATGAACACACACACACACGCCCTTCATTCTCATGAACACACACACGCCATTCACTCCCATGAACACACACATATGCTCTTCACTCTCATAAACACACACATATGCTCTTCATTCCCATGAACACACACACACACTCACACACACCCTCACCACCGCACAAAGGCAAGAAGCCAAGGGAACTGTCCAGAGGCCTGTCTTTCCCGCAGTCTCCAGGCTCCCAGCTCCCCATTACCCAGAAATGCTGACAAGCCCAGCTGGAGTAAAGAAAGATAAGGTTGGCTCCAGCCCGCTGGAGGCTCCTTTGTCTCCTTTTTCCCCCCCTTCTACTACTTCCATTTCTCTCCTGATGCTCCCCTCCCCGGCTTTCGCCTTCAGTCCTTTCCCCGAGTTGCCTGCCCAGGGCAGCGAGGCAAAGCGGATGGGCGGCGGGAGCCTCTCCGGGCGCCCGGCCTTCACCCCCCTCCTCCGCCCTTCCCGGTCTGACCTCAGCTTCTCCTTCCCTCCCACCTGCCTCGCTCCCCTCGTGGCTCCGGCCTCCGCCTCTCTCCTCTCACCCCGATCCCGAGCTACTCCTCGTGCAGCCGTCCTCCTGCAACGGCATCCCAGATTCCCAGCCTCGGCGCCCGCTCCTCCGCCTTCGACTCGGGGCCCCTCGCCCCCACCCGGCTCCGGTGCGCGCCCCAGCCTCCCACCCGCCGCCGCCCGCCCCCCGGCGCCGTGGGCGGTCCAGGGCGGGGCCGGGATCCGGGGCGGCTCCCGGGGTTCGGCTTGTGGGAGGCGCCCTCGCCTCGGTCTCCCCCTCCCTCCCCCCGCCCTGTCTTCTCCGCACCCTCCTTCTTCCCTCCGCCCGGAGCCTCCCCCGGTCCCCGGCGCCGCCTCCTTCGCTGCCGGCTCCCGCTCCCGCGGCCGCCGCCGCCCCGGGAAGGAGAGACCGGGGTGGGGTTCGGGGGAGCGCGAGGGGAGCGAGACCCTGGCCGGGCAGGAGCCCGGATTCGCGGGGAGGAGGGCTGGGAGGAGGGGAAGCTTGAGGAGAAAGGAGGGGGAGCGGGAGGAGCGGCCGGGCCTGGGGCCTCGAGGCCCGGAGAGCCGGGAAGCTGGGCCGGCGCGCGGAGGTAAGAGCCGGGCCGGGAGCCGGGCTCGGAGAGGGGCGCGCGGGGGAGGGCCGCGCCGGGGCGCGCGGGGCCGCGGCCGGGCGCGCGGGGCCGCCGGGCTCGGAGAGCCGCGGGGGCCGGGGGAGAGGAGGCGGTTAGAGGTGGAGTCCCGGGAGGGTGGGGGGCCGAGGGAGGCAGGAGGAGGGTGGGGACAGGCGCTCTCTCCTCCCCCCCGCCCCGCGCGCCGGGCTCCGCCCCCGCCTCCTCCGCGGGGCGCGCGTCTCGTCCGCAGGCGGAGCCGGGTCGGAGCCGGGTCGGAGCCCGCGGGGCCCGGCGAGCGAGGCCCCCCCCCCCCCCCCCCCCCCGGTTGGGCCGCGCCGGCGGGGCTCGGTCCGGTGCTCACGGCCGCCTGTCCCTCAGATGTTGCTGCCGCTGCTGCTGCCGCTGGCGCCGCTTTTCCTCCGCCCCCCGGGCGCGGGCGGGGCGCAGACCCCCAACGCCACCTCAGAAGGTGCACCTTCACCGGCCACCTCGGGCACCCCACCCACTCCGCCCCTCCTTGCACCCCCCCTTTCTGGTCCTCATTACTATCCCGTCAGCCCTACATAGATAGCCTCCCGGCCTGACGACCCTGTCTGCCCGGCCCCGCGTTAACACCCCTGACCTCCTTTCCCTTACCCCACCTATGACCCAGCACCCCTTCTTCTCTGCCCCACGTCACTGCATCGGCCTCCTTTCGGTGACCCTGCTTTGTTTTCTCGACCCCACCCCTCCTTCCCACACTGCTGCCTGGGTAACCTAAGAAGCCTCCCCTGTACTCTCATCCTAATTTACTCAAAAATCCTCCTTTAGCCTGTTTTACCAAGCTCACTGGCATATTGTACCGTCTCAGAATTCTTAATTTTCCCTATTACCCCCAACCAGCACGCTTCCCTCCTCACTTGTGAGCTGTCTCATTGGCCTTAAACCTGGCTCAGGGCTCTCCGTCCTTTAGCCCAGGGTTCTGTACCCATTCCTACTCCCACCCCCTAGCATCCCATCTGGGCCCCTGGTCCGCCACCTGCCCACTGACCACGCCCTATGCTCCTGCGCCTCCCGCAGCTGACTCTGCCCGCCCCCCCTTCCCTCTCTGACTCCTGGGACTCACCCCTCAGGTTGCCAGATCATACACCCGCCTTGGGAAGGGGGCATCAGGTACAGGGGCCTGACTCGGGACCAGGTGAAGGCTATCAACTTCCTGCCCGTGGACTATGAGATTGAGTATGTGTGCCGGGGAGAGCGCGAGGTGGTGGGGCCCAAGGTCCGAAAGTGCCTGGCCAACGGCTCCTGGACAGATATGGACACACCCAGCCGATGCGGTGAGTAGCCTTGCAAAGCCCCTCTTCTCTTCAAGACCATTCCTCTTCCTGCCTCAAACTTACCATTATTGCTTACAAGTCAGCACTTGAAATCCACTGTAACAAAATTCACAAATAGGTTTATTGAGCGAACACTATGTAAGAAGGATTTTACTATGTGCACTTGGAGGCAGTCAAGCTAGCCGACCACACCTTTCATTTCATTTCATCCTCCCTGCATTAGGCCACTGACTGTTTGATAAAATAACTTGATTATTCATCTTGTGAGTTCTTCTTTTTGAGGATTATTAGTGACAGATTGTGCACAAACACTCAAAATGATTTCATGGCATTTTTGAATACTTGTCTCCAACGCAGAGATCATATACCCACAAAGCAAAACCCAGTTTAACATTAGTGTAAGTCAACTATAATAAGAACGGTAAATCTGATTGTGCATCTAAAGTTACATCCATCTGCATGTCTCAAAGCTGGGGAACAACCCACTGCCACTGACTTTGAAAAGATCCATTTCTATGTGCTTCTAGCTCCATCTTGGGTTCCTACCATGGAAACGCTTTTTCCTTTTTTCTGTTGGTAATGTGTGGATGCTTATAGGGTTAAGGGAGGAATGGAAACTAGAGAGGCAAATCCTTTGCACCCCTGATTTCCTGCAGATTAGGATGCTTGAGGCCCCAAACCCCAGTCTGAGACCCCTGCTCTTTAAGGGGAAGGAGGCTTTCTTTCCCAACGTGCCTCTCTTTCTCATTTTTCATATCTCTCCACAGTCCGCATCTGCTCCAAGTCATATTTGGCCCTGGAAAATGGGAAGGTTTTCCTGACGGGTGGGGACCTCCCCGCTCTGGACGGAGCCCGGGTGGATTTCCGATGTGACCCTGACTTCCATCTTGTGGGCAGCTCCCGGAGCATCTGTAGCCAGGGCCAGTGGAGCACCCCCAAGCCCCACTGCCAGGGTGAGGGGAACGGCTGCGTGCTTGCAGCTGAGGGTGCTTGCAGAGGATGGGAGTGGGGTGGGAAAAACGGGGTGCTATGCAACATGGGGGGCTTTGGGGGAGTGAAGGTGAAAACCCAACTCTTCCCCCCCCACCTGTCTCCAGCCCCCTCCTGCTGTCCCCAGTGCCCACTTTACCTACACTGGGGGCTTCCTTCCTCTCCCTCCCTCTTTTTGTATCTCCTCCCTGCTCCCAGTTCTTCACATGTTCTCTTTTCCTTTATGAGTCTCACTCTCCATCACCTTTCTTAAGATTTAAATACTCCAGTTTCCCATAGCCTCAGTCCCTTTCTCTTAACTAGAACTTTCTATGCATAACCCTCTTCTACAGCTGATTCCTCTCCATTTGTTATATAACTGAATTATTGTAAAGACTCAGAAATAAATCATATGTCATACTTAGAAAAAAATGTTAAGATTGGAAAGAATATCTGGGGTGGGAAATTATCAGGGTAAAAATTTAAAAGACTTAAAATTGGGGGCAGAACTGTCAGAGCACTAAGGACCACCCAGGGATGGGGAGGGGGAAGAGGACAGTCCCTTTCTGGAACTCTCAGACAAACTCCATCATTCTCAAGGGACTCAGTCTTGTGTCCAACACCTTTTTTGTCAGTCAGTTCTGCAGAATTCCCCCTTTCCTGGGCACCCAGATTCCCCCTTTGCAATCTTCTCTGTGAGATGCAGGCATACCTCATGCTTCCCCTATTCTTGTAGAATCTTTCAAGGTCCTGGACCTGGCTTTCCTCCCTTAACATAATTATTCTGCTTGTAGTTTACCATTCCATTTTGGAAATTGAGAGTCCCATCCAGGGGTGGATTTACCATGAAGCTAATGCAATTTAAGCGTCAGGGCTCCTCATTCACCCAGGTCTCTTCTTGTGCTCTAATAATGTGTTCACATGGTCATAGCTTTTTGTAAAAAATGCAAAAGTAAGATTTTAAAAGCAATAGTTTAAAATCAATTGTATTTGTAATTTGTATTTTTTTCTCTTAAAGAGAGACCCCTGCATTTTATAATATTTAGGCTCCACAAAACCAGGATCTGCCCATGTCTTAGCTGTTGGCAGTCCTGTCTCAGATTCTGTTGTCCTATGAAAAATAAAAGAAGAAAACCGACAGGTCCTGACCCACAGCCCCACCTTGCTCTTATCCCCAGGCACCCTCCCCTCAGAAACGCAGGCTTCTGCTCTACCCGGTCCTCTCCGGCCTGGACAGGTGTGGGAGGGGGCTGGGGATCAGGCCGGGGAAGCTGGGCGCCAGTGGTAACTCTTCTCTGATCCCCGTCTTTCCTGCTGCCAGTGAATCGAACGCCGCACTCAGGTGAGATCAGAAACCCTCATCTCGCTCACTGCAATCCCCGTACCCCTCACTCTTCACCCTCCACCCCCAGGGGTTCTGCCCGCAGGCTGTGGGGTCTTGTCCTTCTTCCCCCAACCACCCCCTCCCAGTTCACGGCCGGCCCCTTCTTTCCCTACCTGTTTTCTGCCTCCAGTCCCGGTTTTCTGCGAGGCCGCGGTCCCTCCCAACTCCCCGCTTGGCTGCCCTGCCCTGGGCTCCGCTCCTGCCAAAGGGCAGAGCTCGGCCGGGGGCGGGGGGCGCGGGCAGACCCCACGCGTCCGCCGCCTGCTCCCCGGGGGGTTCCGCCGGACCAACCCGGCAGCCCCGCGCAGCCGTCTCCCCCTGGCCGGGCCTGGCTCTCCCCGCTTCGGCTCCTCCGCACGGCAGTCCCTCCACCTCCACCCTTTGCCTTCTCGCAGCTCCCATTCCTTCCCGAGCTCTGTCTCCCCAGCCCCGGGTTCCCAGCCTCCGCCCCATCACTCCCCTTCACGCCACCCCCTTCCCACCCAACCACCTCTCTCCTAAGCCGCTGCCATCGCCCTGTCCCCCACACCCTCAGCCCTTCGCCCCATCCATCCACACCCCCGATTCAGACACGCGCGTCCCACCGCCGTCCTTCGCGTCTCCATCCCCGGCTCCCCCGAGCTTCGGCTCACCCCGCCCTCCCGGCACGCCCCTTCCCCTCTCGGCTCCTCCCTGACCGCCCCCTAGGTGGGACCTCCCCCCGCCTTCCCGGTCCAGGCCTCTCCCGCGGGGGGTCGCGTCCTCCTCCCCTCCCCGCCCCTCCCCTCCGCCTGTCGTTCCCACGGCGGCGCGCGCCTCCCTCCCCGCCCCTCCCCCCCCTCAGCTGCCGCGCGCCGCCCGTGACGTCAGGGCCCCCTCCCAGCCCGACATCTCCTCCTCCTCCTCCTCCCCTCGGTCGGTCAGTCAGTCCGCGAGGAGAGTCCGCGGTGGAGGTGGCGGTGGCAGGGGCGGGAGCTGGAGCCGTGGGGGCCCTAGAAAGCCAACCTTCCCCGCTTCCCTGGGGCCCTCGCCCTCTCCTCCCTACACAGGCCAGGATGGAGGCGCCTCCTCGACACCCCCTCAGCAGCCCTCCCCGGGAAAAGTGTCCCCCCTGAGCTCCTCCCCCTCCCCAAACAGCCCCTCTCCCTCCCGGTCATGGGTCCGGGGGTCCCCGCTCCCCGGGTGGGGTGGCCGCTGCTGCTCCTAGTGGTGATGGCGGCGGGGGTGACTCCGCTGTGGGCCTCCCACTCCCCTCATCTCCCGCGGCCTCACCCGCGGGTCCCCCCGCACCCCTCCTCAGAACGGCGCGCAGTGTACATCGGGGCGCTGTTTCCCATGAGCGGGGGCTGGCCCGGGGGCCAGGCCTGCCAGCCCGCGGTGGAGATGGCGCTGGAGGACGTGAATAGCCGCAGGGACATCCTGCCGGACTATGAGCTCAAGCTCATCCACCACGACAGCAAGGTAGCCCCCCGACATGGGAGTGGGCGGGCGGTGGGGGCTTGGGGGGCAGGGGGCCAGCTGCAGGGGCCTCTGTCTGAGTGACTTCTGGTACTGCGAAGCAGACCCCTCCCACGTGTGACTAGCGGGGGAGATGGGCTGGGGGTGCAGGAGCTTGGGGAGAGTCACACGGGCTGGAGGTTCAAGATGAGGGTCTAGGGGTTTAAGAGGGTGAATCAGGCTGTGAGGCAGACCTTTCTGCTCCCCAGGATGCATGGAAGGGGCGGGGGAGGGTTGGGGAAACTGGTGGTGGATTTAGGGTACAAGCTGATCCTGGTCCTCTGGGAGTAAACTAACCCTGGGATGGGTTCAGGGGATGGAGGAGGTGTCAGAGGTGAGGACCTGGAGCAGGGCTTTAGATTTACCATGGTAACAAGGTAAATCTTGGCAGCAGGTTGGCACTCTGAATAAGGAAAAATTTGAGGGACTTGAGTGCTCTGGTTTATTTATCACAACAAACAGCAAGGTAGCTGTGAGCCCTATCCTGTTGAAGATTCCTGGACTGTGGGATATGTGGCATATTATAGTTTGGGAAAGCTAATGGTCAGGAGATGGGCAGAGGCCCTGGGAAAATGAATTGGATTAGAGGTCCACACAGGAGCCCTCAAAATTGCATGGGGATAGAGGGGAGTTTGGATATAGGCAGGAGAGAGAAGAGGAAAGAATGGTGGTAGGGGAGGGGGGCGATGCGGAGGAGTGGGATAGAGATCAATTCTTGGGCATCCTGTGGAACTTGGGTCTTGAGTTTATCTTCCTTACAGCATTGTGGTCTCTTGAGATGTGAGAAGGGAAATAGGATGTAGGGTGAGGGAGGCGGGGAACAGAGAAAGGGGGAAGGAAAGAACATTTGGGTCGGGTAGTAGAGGGTGGCCCCGTAAGATTCCTTTCCCAGCCTATTCCCTATGAGTAATTGGGAGTATGGGGAAGTATGTGCCACAGGGAAGGAAAGAAACTTGGGACCTCAAATTTATCTTCTCTGACATGTGGCCCCAGCATCGTAAGGGGCTGGGAGAGAGTAGAGTGGAGTACGGAGGTGAGGATTTGGTCGTCTTCACCTGGGTGGACTTAGGATGTAGTCATTCCGAGAAACAGGTTTGTGAGGGAGGAGTGGGCAGAGTGGGGTTGAAGGGGGTGCTTGGAGAGAAGAGAGCACAAGGACGGTAAGGAGCTTGGAGAGAGGACTTCAAACCCCTCCTGACACTTTGGCAGGGATTCCCAAACTTCGGTGTACATGAGAATCACCAGAGGAGTGGGTTTAACACAGATTCTAACTCCCTGGTCAGGAACAAGTCCCAAGCATCTGCATTTTTGCCATTACACGTCCTGTCCTGGTGGATGCCTAAGTAGCCACCCTCAGGATCCCCATGGAAGATCAGCCACGCACAGGAAAAAACATTAGGTGTTAGGGGGAGAGGCAGGGAGAGGAGCAGAGGGTCAGGTCTGCTGGAGGTGGGAGTCTGGGGCGAGAGACTGGGAGGGATGGGTGCAGGGGTCAGGATAGGAGGTCACAGGGAGCCGGGGAGCCCCGTAGTCCTGTAGCCCCATGTGTGAGCTCAGACTCATCCACTGTGACAGGTGACTCCTTAGAGGTGCTGGGGAGCAGATGGGGGGCCTGAGAGAAGGGAGATGGAAGAGTAACTAGAAGAGGCAGCGAGGGAGAGGGGGAAAGCCGCAAACTGGAATGTGTGCTTTCCTGCGGGCAAGTCCAGATCCTTTGCAGAAGAGAGAGCAGAAGAGAGGCCTAGAAGAAGTCTACTGGGGAGGGGTGAGAATCAGGGAATTTGCAGGGAGGAACTGAGTGTGGAAGGAGAGAAGGTAGGGGAGGAATGAGCAAGCCAGAGAAGAGCCCTGGGTCAGCCTGTGTGTGTGTGTGTTGTCTGTGCTCCTACTTGTTCCTGCCAACCTTCCCCAGGCTGCAAGGGGGAGGTGGGGCAGCATCTGGGGTAACCTGCTAGGAGAGTGCAGGAAGGTGGGGCCTGAGAATGGCAGAGCTGCCAGGGTGAGGAGCCTTCAAAAACACCTCTTAGCAGGGGGTGGGGGTGAGGGGGACAGCAGAGGGTTCCGGCTCCCCTTCTCCAACTTCCCACGGTGTCTCAAATGTCAGGCCCCAGTGGGAAGTGAGCAGGCTCTAGGGGGCCTTCCTTATTCCCTCTCTGCCTGCCCCCTGTCACCCTCCCCAGCCCCTGCGCCTCCTGTCTCTTCCTCCTCTACCCTGGCTCCCCACTGCCTTCCATTTCTTCTCAACTTCCTTTGGGGCTCCAGCAGCTTCTGAAATGTCATACTTCAGCAGGAGGGGAACAGGCAGGGGCTCACCACGCGGCTCTTCCTCCCACCGTCCCTTCCCTCCCCAGGTCTCTGCATTGTTTACTTTCCTCATCTCCCTGCCCCTCCTTCAGGCACCCCTAAAAGCATCTGGTTTGTTGAGAGCCTCATTCTATTTATTCTCCCCAGTTCTTCCTCACCTATTTCTCCTCCACTTCCAACCCTCCCCAAGTGCCTCTTTTTCTAATGGACCCGTCAAATGTCAGGGCCCAGCAGGAGGGGAGGGACCGCCAAGCAGGACTCCCTAGTGGTCTTGTTCCCTGTTCTCCTTGTGTTTATTTATCACTAGCCCTGAAAAGAGAGGAGCCAGGGACAAATGGAAGGTGGGGAGCAGGAGTTTGCAGAGGTGAAGGAGGAATTTTCATAGCATGGTTCTGAGGAGGCTTTCTGGGGACTCATTCACATTCCTGCAGACTCACAGATATTTGGAGTTTAGAAACATGGGGAAGGGGACGGGGTGGTAGAGGAAGGTAGGCTGGGGGACGTCTGAGGAGGGGCTGAGGGAGGAAAGGTGGTCTCTGCAGTAATCCTGATGGAGGTGCGTGCAGGAGAGGACATGGGTAAGGAGGCAGGGGCAAGACAGGGAACGGTGTTTGATGCATGAGGGGAGCTGAGAGACTGGACAGGAAGAGATGTCGGGAAGGAGGAGAAAACGGTGCTCGTGACGGAAGGGATCCAGCTGGGAAGTAGCTAGGTTGTTGGGGATGCCACGAGGAGGAGCACGGGTGACCAACACTTACCCCTCCCCATTCAGTGCGACCCAGGCCAAGCCACCAAGTACCTGTATGAGCTGCTCTACAATGACCCCATCAAGATCATCCTCATGCCTGGGTGTAGTTCCGTCTCCACGCTTGTGGCTGAGGCCGCCAGGATGTGGAACCTCATCGTGGTAAGCCGGGCTGTGGGGCTGGGAAGGGGAGTCCTGCAGCTCTGTATTTAAGGGACTGCGGAGGGCCCGTTTTCAGGACTCGTGGTCCTTCACGGCCCTCCAGCAGCGGCCTGAGAGCACAGCTCACTGCCCCTCCTCAGCAGGAAGTGAGCCCCGTGCCAGGGACTGGGCCAGTGAGAACCGTGCTCGCAGGGCAGCGCTGGGCAGGAGGCTTGGGGGCAGCCAGGAGGGCTGCGCGGAGCTCTGGGCGAGCATGTCCTGCTCTGTGTCCCGGTGCCTCAGCTCTCCTACGGCTCCAGCTCACCGGCCCTGTCCAACAGGCAGCGCTTTCCCACATTCTTTCGAACTCATCCGTCGGCCACGCTCCACAATCCTACCCGCGTGAAGCTCTTTGAAAAGTGGGGCTGGAGGAAGATCGCCACCATCCAGCAGACCACTGAGGTCTTCACCTCGGTGAGCGTGCATGCACTCAAACTTCAGTGCGGAGAGATGTGGCCGGGATTCCTTTTGGGGAGGAGAGCCTGTTTCTTTTTTCTTTTTTAAGATTTTTATTTATTTATTTGACAGAGAGAGAGAGTGCACGCACAACCAGGGGGAGTGGCAGAGGGAGAGGGAGAGGCAGCTCCCAGCGGAGCAGGGAGCCCCGATGTGGGGGCTCAATCCCCGGACCCTGGGGTCATGACCTGAGCCAAAGGCAGATGCTTAACCTACTGAGCCACCCAGGCGCCCCAAAGAGCCTGTTTCTTTATCAAAAGCAAACACGTTCTGAGTGGGTTAAGTGCATGTTCTTTCTGTAGCCAGAGGAATAAACAGAGTTGGGTTTTCAGGATCCTGTCCAAGTTTTTGGTTTTAGGACAATTTTTCCCTTTGATGCTCTCTTTCCCAGACAGACCCCAAATGACCCACTTCTAATAAAGTAGGTTTACTCCGAAGTTGAGATAAGAGAGGGAATATGAGATAGGAACACAGAAAGGCAGCAAATTCCAGAGACATGCAGGGGGTGGTGTGTGTGTGTGAGTAGGAACAGTGGGAATGGAGAAGGAACAGAGAAGGAGGGAATGAGAGAGAGAGAGACAGGACAGGTGAAGTGCAGAGAGGAAATGCAGGGCTCTGAACTGGAAAAGATAGTCAACCCCTCTCTTTTATTCTAGTCTTTGGATCCCCCACCCACCCTTATGTTCTGTGGCCCTTTAATCCTCCCCCCACTCTCTCTCAGGGATTCAGGGCACTCTACTCTGATCCCTCTGTCTGTGCACTTGCCTCTTGAGCTTGAGACCGTCCTGTGCACACCAGACCCTGACTCATTTCCCCACGTCCTCTGCTCTCCTTTCCCCCACTTTTGCTGTCTGGTGGGAGTGGGGTGAGTGGGGTGGCTTCCCAGGACACAGATCCACAGGAGGAGCTCTCGAGCACCTTCGTATGTAGAGTCTACATCCTGAGACGGCAGATGCTTTCCTTCGAGCTCTCCCCACTCCGGGGACAGACTCGGTTGAAGGAGGGTTCAGAACTGCTGTTCCTCCTCTGAGTGTGCAGTCCCCAGGTCACATGTCTGGTTTTGACCCCATTGTACACCCCACGTTTTCTCCATTTGTTTCTCATGCCCACCCAAGACTCTGGACGACCTAGAGGAGCGAGTGAAGGAGGCTGGAATTGAGATTACTTTCCGCCAGAGTTTCTTCTCAGATCCAGCCGTGCCAGTCAAAAACCTTAAGGTGTGTTGCTCGGGAGTGGGGGGCTCAGCCTGCGGAGGGACCAGGTTGGGGGAACAAAGTGGGAGGTCGGAGAGGAGAACCAGGCAGGGGCAGGTGGGTTTTTTTTTGTTTTCTTTTGTTTTTTGTCTTGTTTTTTGTATCCAGATATAATTAGCATATAACATTGTATAAGCTTAAGGTGTGCAAAGAGTTGATTTGATAAATTTTTATATATACATATCTACACTATGCAATTGTATATTATATAATGTATCATACACATTATATATTATATGCAGTTATATATTGCATACAATTGATGCATAATGTTGTGTAAGCTTAGTGTTGATTTGATACATTGATACACTGCAATATGATTCACAGTCGCTAACAGCTCTATTACATCACAGAATTTGATGCTGGGAGAGAGTAGCATCTCCTGGGGACGTTTGTTCTCATCGTCCAGTTGGCATTTATCCACCACCCTGTGAGCAAAACCTACACTGAGCTCTCCAGGGCAGGGAATCCAAGGTGTGGCAGTGCTTGGGTGTTTCCAGGGCTCCCTCAGGAGCTCTGTTTCTCTCCCTCTGTAGCGCCAGGATGCCCGAATCATCGTGGGACTGTTCTATGAGACTGAAGCCCGGAAAGTGTTTTGTGAGGTAGAGTTGGAATCCGAAGCGGGAGGGGCCTGGGTGGGCTCTGTACCTTGGGTGTCTGATGGGGTCTCTCTGCATGTCTGCTCAGGTTGGTAGCAGATGATCTGAGGCGATGATTAATAGGACGTCCCTGTCTCTTGGCTCTGACTCCATCTCTTGGCTTTTCGCACTCAGCTCTTTCTCCAGATCTCATTTTCCTACCCCCTTGTGTTTCTACAGGAACCCTTGAACCCCATCTTTCCTGACTTGCTGGGGAGGAACTTAGGAGGAGGAGGAGTTGAGCCTCTCCTACTCCCTCCAAGACTTGTAGATTCCTCTTTTCAATTTTCTGCTCTTCTCTGATTCCCAAGAGGCTGGATAGTGTCAAGGGAAATGAGACAGAAAAAGGAACAAAGTCCCCGCCCTGCTCCTTCTCTGCCTTCAGGTGTATAAGGAGCGGCTCTTCGGGAAGAAGTATGTCTGGTTCCTCATTGGGTGGTATGCTGACAACTGGTTCAAGACCTATGACCCATCCATCAACTGCACAGTGGATGAGATGACCGAGGCCGTGGAAGGCCACATCACCACCGAGATTGTCATGCTGAACCCTGCCAACACCCGCAGCATCTCCAACATGGTGAGCGTGGGGACCGAGGGCCAGCCCCTGGGCAGGTGGAGAGAGCGGAGGGTGCCTTGCGGGGGAGGGGAGCGGGGTGGCATCTGCAGGCACAGGAGGGCACGTGGGGCTTGTTTGCACTGTGTGTCCTGTGGCTTCCACCTCTGCGCTGACTTCCTTGAGCAGGAACCAGAGAGAGAGATGGGAGTGGTATGTTCACGAGGCCCCTGTTGAGACGAAGGGCTGTTACCGTGGCAACGAGGACTGGTTGGCAAGAAGTCAAATGAGGGAGAGGCGTTAATGATAATGTAGATGCTGTATCCGCAAGCACACCTTGACATTGTGCTGTTCCCGAGCAGAAATACGTTTTATTTTCTTAGTGACTTCAGAGCCCTTTGGAGTTGCTTAATATTCACTCCTGACTGATACTCAATTAGCTTGGCTCCTGATGTTTTTTAAATGATCCTCTTTTAGAATTTTAGATGTAAAAGGGACTTTTGAAATCCGTTCATTCCAGAGAGCTGATTGGTGACAGGCCTGGGGTTGGAAGACATGTCCTCTGATCTGGGAAGGCTGGGGCAGCCCTGCAGGCAAGGGGCACGAGTGAGTGGGGTGTGAGGCCGAGGCTCTGTCTTGCTCAGGGTTCTATCTGGAGGAATATAGGAATCTTGAGCGAGCTTGTGAGGCAACCTCCATGTCTGCTTATAATCACCAGGGGTAGCCCCAGGTCTGGAAGACCTATTTTGGGAGGCACGCTAGGGGCGAGTTAATGGTTGTAAAACCCCAAATATCTCGTTAAAACAAAGGTGTAGTCATAATTGCTTTTGTGCAGTAAACCAGGAATTTAGGGACATGGTTTCTGTGATCCTCCCAGCCAAGCTCTGATGAAGGTTTTTCATTTCCATTCTCCAGACCAGGAAACTGACTCAGAGAGGTTGAGGGACTTGGCCCAGGCCCAGTAACTGCTGAGTGGTGAAGCCAGAATTGACCCTTGTTTGAGTCTAACTCCAAAGCACTCTGCCCTGTCACCCTCTGTGGAAAACTGTGAAATCCGATTAAAGAGTCTGTGGCTTTATTGGCGGATACTGTATGGCTGATGGCGGTTTTTGAGCCAGGGAGGAAGAAGATTCAGGCAGTCTGTCCTAACCGTGGATTGTGTCACACGGACTCTGGACGCTGTCCTAGGAAATTCCAAGGGACTTCATGTTTAAGGTATCTTGGTTGAAACATACAATGGGAAGATTCTGGAGGATCACTTCCCTGTAGAGCACCTGAGAAGTGAGTCATCCTTAGACCTGGGGAAGTAGAGGAGCTGGACCCAAAGCCAAGACGTTTATTGGCACCCTGAGCCCGGGACCTGCCCATTGTGGCTTCTACCCCATAGCAGGGGACTAGAGGAGCCCCTGGTGGGGAGCAGGGCCTTGGTTAGGGGTATGAAGTGACATCTGGGCTTTGAAGCAGAATGTGCTGGAGGGTCGTCTTTCTGGCTCTTGGTCTCTAGAGAAAGGTGGTGCCTGCCTTTGAGGTCATAGGGCTTCTAGAGACTGCAGGCCTGCTTGGTAGCTGAAATTGCCAGGTGGAAAAGCCAGGATTTTCCAGAGGGTAGAAGCAGCCTTAACAGCTGACCAGGGAATGGATCGTACATGAATCAAGCAAGACCAGGAGAAGTAGATCAGAAGCAAGGGTTGGACCTGGGGACCCAGAGCCATGGAGATCTAGAAGAGAAGCAGAGCTGTCTACACTATCCTGGAGGGTTAGTTAGGACACAGATTATGGGGCTCTTCCCTCGGAAGTCCTGACTCGGTAGGTCTGGGGTGGGCCTTTCCAACGAGTTTCCCTAGGGATGTTGATGCTACTGGTTTTGAGGACTATTGGCTGGAGCAATATCTGGTGACAATTTTGGTTGTCACAGCTCTCATCTAAGGGGTAAGCCAGGCATGCTTCTAAACATCCTGTAATGCACAGGTCAGTCCCCGACAGCAAAGCATTCTCCTGATCCAAATGTCAGTAGAGCAGAGATCGAGAAACCCTGGTTTAGAAAGGAGCCAGGAATGGGCCAGTGGGTTGGAGTGGTTTTGGGGACACTGACAGCTCTGGGCTAGAGGGGCAGCTGGGAGGTGGCCTTACCTGGGGGTAAGATTCTATTCCAGTTCTCACAAATTGGGATAGAGGTCCCATCAGATCTCAGTACAATACAAAATCAGAAGCTGCCTCAGGATACATGGTTTAGGTCACAGTCGGGCATCGGTGTCATGTCCCTCACATAGAGACAGCCAGCAGGGCTGATAGAAAATTAGGGTCATAAAGTTGCCCTTGATTACTTTACTAATTTCCATAGGTTGTGGAATTTTTGCTCTTGTTCACTTTTCCTTGAGCTGCTTAGTAACGTTTCCACCTGAAAATTTGCAAAGGTATCTTTGTTAGCCCAAGGCGGAATGATTTTTTGGGTAAGCATGTTGGTCGAGTGACCTGGAACCTGCGGAGAGTTGAAGATCTGGGTGGGGAGAGCACCATGCAGGGCAGATGAATCCCTTTCCATCTGGATGTTTTTCTGATCTAGTGTGTACTGTGAACTGAAGATTGGATAGACTTGTGAAGGATTACTCAGGAAGTCTCAGCCTTGCAGCTGGCTGCGAGCAGGTGCTCTTGGAGAGAGGCATGTCAGCATGCAGAAGCAATGCGAGGTGGTTAGGAAGAGTATGGGCTTTGATGCCAGGCTGCCTGGGCTTGAATCCCAGCCCTGCCATGCAGTATCACTTCCGGCAAGTTAAACTTTTCTGTGCCTGATTCTCTCTCTATATAATATATATATTATACATATACACATACCTCAGAAAAATGGAAAAATGCCTGGAACATTGTCAGGAAATATAAATGCTAGCTATTATTATTAACACTATTCTGTGTAGGCACTGATGGTCTTAATGAAACATTTCAACAGAGAATTAAGAGGACTTGGTGATTCGAAGGCTTCAGTCTCACGTACTGGGAAGTGCCAGGAAAAGTGGAGCTTCGTCTTAGATATTTTTAATTTTGGATCATGGATCATATAGCTACAAATACCTCAGAGCAGTTGGAGATACAGGACATGAAATGCTGAGCTGGACTGTAGATCTGAGTGTCAGTGACAAAGATGAGGTTGAGAGACAGGGAAATTTACAAAGAGAAACACTTTATACCCAGCATTTTATATATGTTGGAGAACAAAGATTGGGGGTGGGGAGGGCTGTGGGTAGGGGCTGAATACTGGCTTTCAAACACGGGAAGGGTGTCTCTGGGGCCAGTCTCCCGAAAACCCTCCGGGGGGCTGTAGCTGAGAGCACGTGAGGATGCTCAGGGAGGTAGCCCACTGGTTGAGGAGCCCAGCGAGGAAGGCTCCGGGGGGCCCCTCCAGGCTGTTTGAGAATCGGAGGAGCTGTGAGGTCCCGGGTCCAGCCCACTGAGAGAGTCTGAGCCTGGGAGAACATCGCCTTGTAGCTCCATGTCTACTCTCTTCAGCCACTCGTCATGCAGAGTGTCCATTCCTTAGATCTTTGGTTCCAGTTCTGAGCTCGTGTCTGTTCACCCGGGGCCACTGGACCCCGCTCACCCCAGGTCCAGTCCGGCAGCTTCCAAGACAGGCACACGGGCGTCGTTCCAGATTCCGCATGTCCGTCTGCTCCCTCTGACAACAGGAACACGAACCATCCGTTTGCTTACAAGTGTTGCAGCTGGAATCAGAAGCCGTGCCCCACACACCCACCCACGCCAGCCCTTTCCCCCCGTCCTTCCCTCCACAGACATCCCAGGAGTTTGTGGAGAAACTGACCAAGAGACTCAAGAGACACCCCGAGGAGACAGGTGGTTTCCAGGAGGCACCGCTGGCCTACGATGCCATCTGGGCCTTGGCGCTGGCCCTGAACAAGACGTCCGGAGGGGGTGGCCGTTCGGGGGTGCGCCTGGAAGACTTCAACTATAACAACCAGACCATCACGGACCAAATCTACCGGGCAATGAACTCCTCGTCCTTCGAGGGTGTCTCTGTGAGTGACAGCACCTCCTCACGCTCCCCTGTCCTCCCCTGAGACAGAGCGCGCCCTCCTTCCTGCACGCACCCATTAACCTGCAGTAATCGGTCTCAGACCCCCAAACCAGAAAACCCGTGAGAGACCAGAAGGGAAAATGCTGTATTCCATTCCTTTCAACCTCTCCCTCATGTATCTCCAGATATTGATGAGTCAGATGCGAATCACAGGATTTTAAAAGAGGAGATAGTCTGAAAGATCATCTCCTATTGCTCTCAAAGTGGGGAAATTAGAGTCCAGAGGGATTTGGTGAGTGCCCAGGTCACAGCCAGAGGCCAGGTCTCCTGGGGCTCCAGCTGGGGATGTTTCCCACTCAAATCCCATGGGTGAAGCTTTTCCAAAGAAGAATGTTTCTAAAATCTAGGGTATGGGCATCTGGGGTATGTCCTATATGCAGGCAAATGCCATAAATAGAATTCATTCAGAGGCTCAATTACATCAAACACATGAGGATCCGGAGAGTGCCTGACGCTCTCTTTTGGCTCCTGCTTTTGTCACCTTGGCCGGCCCCTGCCTGTTCCGCACTCAGGGTCACGTGGTGTTTGATGCCAGTGGCGCCCGGATGGCCTGGACGCTCATCGAGCAGCTGCAGGGTGAGCTCGGGCGCGGGGCCGGGCGGCCGGGCAGGGACTGGGCTGGGTCACCACCCGGGGAGGGACTTGGGGAGGGTGCCTCCCCGCCTCCTGCCCTTCTCTGAACCGGTTCATCCCGTGTTTACATAGGAGGAATAGTAAAAAGCTCAGAGCGGGGTGGGATGCCCGGAGCTGGGAGGGGCAGACGCAGTCTTTCTCCAGTGGCTTCCCTTGTGATTTCAAAAATTTGCTTTTGGTGGCCTGGCTTTGAGGGGCTAATGCCTTGTCAGGTGCACCCCTGTGGACTCCAGGCAAGCCGAATCCAGCAAACCTGCTATTTTTAGAGGCACCTATTGCATTTCCTTGCTATATAAGCTATCATTCCCGATTTTTGTGTCTCCCGTGTAGTCTGGCTTTTCTAGATCGTATTTCCTTATACGTCAGCTTGCACACGTACTTGCCGAGCTTCTGCGACTTGGACTGTCCACATGCTGCTCTCAGCCTCCTCAAACGTGCAAAGTCTCCTTCTCCCAGCCCCCGCCCCACCCCGTCTGCAGATGTTCCCTATAGCCCAGACCAGAGAGAGGGCTGTGGGTTGGCTTCTGAGGGAATAGTTCTGGAGCGGCAATTCTTAGGAATGGCTGAATTCCCCCCTCGAGGCTCTAAGAGGCAGATGCAACTTTCCAAGGAATTAAAACCCAAGCCAACAGAAGAGAAATTTCTAAAATTAAAATGAAAGCCACTGGGAGACTAGATCCTGTGATTCTGTCTGTCATGAGAGGGAGAATCAGCAGAAATGCTGAAGCTTCAGAAGCCAGAATCAAAGTGCCAGACGACGGCCGGGAGAGGCGTGAGGCTGAGGGATGTGTCTGTGGAGCCCTCCAAGGAGGCCTCAAACACACAAGATGCTCCCCGTACTTGTCCTTACGCTGCCCTGGCATCCACCTTCCATTGCCTTTCAGTCAGGTTGCGGACTCGAGAGAGCCGTGAGGTGCGCCCAGGGACCCCCAGGGGCTCAGGCACAGGGAGGGAGAGCGACTTCAGGGGAGTGGGAAGCTAGTGCTGGGGCCGGGCTCTTCACCCTCTTGTCTCCCACCCAGGGGGCAGCTATAAGAAGATCGGCTACTATGACAGCACCAAGGATGATCTCTCCTGGTCCAAGACGGACAAGTGGATTGGTAAGCAGGTCCTGTCTGTATTTTCCTTCAGTGCCTCTGAGCAACCAAGGGGAAGCGTTGTGCATGTGAACGAGGGTGCGGTGGCAGGTGCCATCAGCCTGAAGTGTGCCAGGGAGATGGGCCAGGGTCTGGGTTAAGACATGGGTAGGGGAGCTGTGTATTTGTAGAGGGAGCAGTGCACTAGCAAAAATAATGCACTGCTCAGGTAATAGGATCAGAAGTGCGGGTGCACAGGGGGTAGCCATGGAAACCCCGTTTGGGTTTCCCAGATGTTCTGGTACCTTGATATATCTGAACTAGCTACTTTGAGCCTGGAGTCGCCTCGTCATCTCTCTCAGGAAACTGGTTGCTTAAATTATAGGAGAGGTTGCAAAACCTCCTATGATTGTCTTCCACTCAAATGTGCTTTTTAAAGAGACAAAGTGAGCAATTATTCCTTGTGCGCTTGGTGGGCTGAACAACTGGAAATCTGAAAGATACTCAAGGTGGACAAAAGGAAGGACCTGCGGATAAATAAAGGCTTGGCATGTTAAGGATGGAGGCAGCTGCCTGCTACCCTACCCAACTGGAAGCTCCTAGCTCCCAGCACTGCTGGAGTTCTGACATGTTTTTTATAATTTGAATTTAGGACAGTATTCTCTACTGCTATAAATGCTGCATGGCCTAAATTACACTTTTCTTTTTAAAGCTAAGCAAATTGAAATTAGTTTTTTTTTTTTCCCCGCTGTGAACTCGTTGACAACTTTGAGCTTCCTCTTAATAATAACTAGAAAACACCTCTGGGAATATCATCCTGCTGGGGTTAAAAATCACAGATCGGGTGTTTTTCCTGAGGTTAGGAGACCAGACTGGATACTTTGAACTCTTTAGCTTTATGATCCTACAACTGTTTTTTGCAGCTTTTGATTTGAATTCTGAGAGACCTCATGAACTTTACCTCTCAGTCTTTTCCTTCTTTCCCTCCTATTTCCTTTGCTGCCAAAAAGACAGAAAACACAGAACAAACATTAACAGAAACAGATTGCAGCTTTGGAGATACATCTTAGCCTCTAGCTGCATTCCCTCCTCTCACTTCTGACTGCTTCCGAGACCCCGAGCTGTAGGGAGCACTCCACTGTAGCAACCCCGATTCAGGGTTCACGGCAGCGAGGGCCCCATGTCCTCAGGGCTAGAGACAGCTGTCCCTTGCTCCTTTCTCTGCCTCATCTTCATTTCCTTGTCCCCTCCCCCCCATCTCCCAGTGCCCTGCAGGAGGAGCCCCCCAGCTGACCAGACCCCCCTCCAGTGCTCTGCAGGAGGGGCCTCCCAGCTGACCAGACCCCCCCAGTGCCCTGCAGGAGTGGTCCCCCAGCTGACCAGACCCCCCCAGTGCCATGCAGGAGGAGTCCCCAGCTGACCAGACCAAACCCCAGGTGCCCTGCAGGAGTGGTCCCCCAGCTGACCAGACCCCCCCTCCAGTGCCATGCAGGAGGGCCCCCCCAGTTGACCAGACCCCCCCAGTGCCATGCAGGAGGAGCCCCCTGGCTGACCAGCCCCCCCTCCAGTGCCATGCAGGAGGGGCCCCCCAGTTTACCAGACCCACCCCCCCTAGTGCCATGCAGGAGGGGCCCCCAGCTAACCAGACCTCCCTCCAGTGCCCTGCAGGAGGGTCCCCCCAGCTGACCAGACCCCCTCCCCCCAGTGCCCTGCAGGAGGGTCCCCCCAGCTGACCAGACCCCCTTCCCCCAGTGCCCTGCAGGAGGGTCCCCTCAGCTGATCAGATCCCCCCAGTGCCCTGCAGGAGGGTCTTCCAGCTGACCAGAGCTCCCCTTACCCCTAATGCCATGCAGGAGGGGCCCCCCCGGCTGACCAGACCCTGGTCATCAAGACATTTCGCTTCATGTCCCAGAAACTCTTCATCTCGGTCTCTGTGCTCTCCAGCCTGGGCATTGTCCTGGCTGTGGTCTGTCTGTCGTTTAATATCTACAACTCTCATGTCCGGTAAGTTTCTTTTCTGTCACTGTCCTCCTCTGTCTGCCCCTCGAAGACAGTGAGCATGCCCCTGGCAGGGACTGAGATGAGACCTGTGCAACTGTTGAGGTCGTGGGGGGTCGAGGTGTCCACTCTGACCTATGCTTTCCCAGGGACCGTGACCACCAAAGGGGGAAACCAGACCCACGTCCTAGTCCAGCTCCAGAGCAGCTAACCGAAAACTAAAAGTTCTTGGGGTAACAGTGAGGGCTGTACACCGTGTGTGCAGTGGGGGTGCTGGGGAGCCCTCTGCACGCACTGCCCGCCCCTGGCCCAGGCTGCACCAGGCACTCTGCCGTTGCCCATGGCTGCAGGCTGGGCCAGGCCCTGGTGGCTCTGAAGAGCCAGCCTCCCTGAAGAAGAGGTTAATTCTTCTCTCCCTCCTCCTCTCCCGCCTCTGCCCTAGTTATATCCAGAACTCCCAGCCCAACTTGAACAATCTGACGGCTGTGGGCTGCTCCCTCGCGCTGGCTGCCGTCTTCCCCCTCGGGCTGGATGGTTACCACATCGGGAGAAGCCAGTTCCCCTTCGTCTGCCAGGTGAGCAGGAGGTGGGCAGACTCCCCATGGGACGTGGCTCGCCCTGCCCTGGAGCTGCTCCTGGAGGCACAGTGCCTGGCCTTTCTTCCGCTGTCCCTGCTCCCCCTGGTCTCTGCCTGCCTGCATCCCTTCTTCCTGACCTCCAGACCTTTTCACTGTGTGGCTCTAGCCAGTTCCAAGGTTGCCATGGCATGCCTCGCAGAGAAGGGGGAGGCTCTGAGGGTGCAGGAAGGGGTCTGCACAAAGAACCCTCCACCCCTGGCAGCTTGTCTGTGCTGTGGGGGCTGAGCCCAGGAGCTGCGCTCCCAGGGGGAGGGGGGGAAAGACGAGGTAGAGACCTGACCTGACAGCAGGGGGCTGGGGGCAGGAAGGAGGTGTGTGCTTGGTGTTTGCGTGTGGGAGGTCTTGGGGCTGTGGGAAAGGCTGGCTTCAGTAGCCATATTTGTGCAGTTCTGTTCTGCTGGTAGGAAACAGGCCCCCGTCCCTGCCCGGCCGTACTCCTCCTTCCTGTGCCCTGTCCTGACCATGCAGCTTGCATATGGCCTTTGCACACACAAGCACACTTCCCCAGAGGCTGTAGGTCCCCTGTGAAACCAGAGGGCGGGGGGGGGGGGGGGCGCTAAGCTGCGGGGCAGCATGAGAGGTCTCTGCACAAAGTGCTGTGGGAGCAAAGAGGGAGCTGCTCAGGAGGTAGCTGGACCGGCATTGGAATATCAAAAGATGCGTGGCCTTTCCTCAGCTGGAGGAATTAGGGTGGTCACTCATGTGGCCTGCAGGGACACAGATGGTTCGTGTGGCTGGAGCCTGGGGGAGAAAAGGGCCGAGGAGCCTGGGGGGACGGCTGGAGCTGTGTTGTGAAGGGTCTGGTGCTGCACCACATACTGGGGGTCCGAAGGGATTCACCCCAGGAGATCGCAGCAAGGGGCCCTGCTGGCAGAGGAGAAGGTGGGTGGGAGGAAGCTTGCTGGCCCTCTGCACACCCCTCCACTCCTGGCTGCACCTCTGTTGCACACGGTTCTGCCCTGCTCCCTCTCCTGTCGTAGGCGCGTCTCTGGCTCCTGGGTCTGGGCTTTAGCCTGGGCTACGGCTCCATGTTCACTAAGATCTGGTGGGTGCACACGGTCTTCACAAAGAAGGAGGAGAAGAAGGAGTGGAGGAAGGTGAGCTGCTACTTAACCTCAGCCTTAGGTCCTTGGCTCTCGGGGTTTAGAAGGTTCCCCGACCTGCCTGTGCTCTGTGTCCATCCAGACCCTGGAGCCCTGGAAGCTGTACGCCACGGTGGGCTTGTTGGTGGGCATGGATGTCGTCACTCTTGCCATCTGGCAGATCGTGGACCCTTTGCACCGGACCATTGAGGTAGCCGTTGAGGGGAGGCACTGGAGGTCAGGGTCTCTGCGCTGCCTGGGGTCTGAGGAGGAAAGCCACTCGTGGAGAGTGCTCTCCAGCCTTCTGCACAACAGCGGCTGTCAGGAGCCCCAGCACAGGTGGGGATCCAGGTGGTGGGGATCCAGGAAGGATGTGTAGACGTCCCAGGCATCGTGGAAAGCTGGGGGACATGCACTTCCGAGGTGTTCGTGAAAGCACTCCTGAGCCCAGAGTGGGCCTGGCCTGGGAAAGAGGGGGCAGCGTTGGGGCTCAGGGCCTGAGCAGAGGTGGGGCAGGGAGGGTGACCGCCGTCTTCCCTGGGGCCCTATTTCTTCCCTAGACTTTTGCCAAGGAGGAGCCGAAGGAAGATATTGATGTGTCCATCCTGCCCCAGCTGGAGCACTGCAGCTCCAGGAAGATGAATACGTGGCTTGGTGCGTGGGGTGTGGCGGAGGGGTGGGGCGAGGACAGCAGGCTGGGGGACAGTTGGTCTTCTTCCCTGAGGAGCTGGGGGTCTAAAGCAGGGAGGAGGCAGACCGGTGGCAGAGCGGCCCGTGGGGACAGCCTGACACCATCCGTCTGGTCAGCTCCCTAGGGTGAGGCCAGGGCTGTGAGGGCCTGGCTTAGGCCCCTTTTGGCCCCCGAACGTTGGTCTGTGACCAGAAGGGGCAAAGCCCCCCCTCAGCCTGGAGGCTAAGGAGGTGAGACATTGTGTGGCTGACACTGGCTCTCAGCAGTCTTCTTCCCGTGTCCAGGAGGAAGTGGTGAGGTCTGGACACGTTGGGGGGATGGACAGAGACGGGTGTGCTAGGTCGGAGGGGCCGACTGGAGCTCTAAGCAGGAACAGCAGTAGGCGAAGGACGCGGAGGGCGTAGGGAGGGAGTGGACGCATGGGGTCGTGTTGCCCAGGTGACCGTTTGCTCCGTTCCAGGCATTTTCTATGGTTACAAGGGGTTGTTGCTGCTGCTGGGCATCTTTCTTGCTTACGAGACCAAGAGCGTGTCTACGGAGAAGATCAACGACCACCGGGCTGTGGGCATGGCCATCTACAATGTGGCGGTGAGCCCCGGACGGCTGGCGCTGACCCCAGGGCTGCCGGGGGAGATTCAGCGCTGGGTCAGTGGGTGGAAGTTAGCGCCTCTGGTTTGTAAAGCACTTTCCAGCGGGTAAAGCGGACTCTCATCCCGTGACCACCCATGAAGCACACATTAGTGCCCCCCTACACAGGTGAGAAAGCAGAAGCAGGGAGGTTAGATGGCTTGTCTGTGGTTCCCTGGCTGGAATCCCAGTCAGCTTCCTGCCAGATCTCCCTGACCCTCGATGCTTGGGGGCTCTGTGCGTGTGTGAGGATCCTAGGACCTCTCCCTTGAGGGAGGGGTTGACCTGGAGTGGGATGTGGTTTGGGCTTCTTCCCGATCTGGAGTTGAGGGTGGCCTGGAGTCTGGACCCTTTTCCGGTGGGAAGTTCCCCCAGGACCTGTCCTCATGGGCTTTCTCCTGGGGGAGGAAAGCCTGGAGGTCCCAAACAGGGTCCACCCGCAGGTCCTGTGCCTCATCACTGCCCCGGTCACCATGATCCTGTCCAGCCAGCAGGACGCAGCCTTCGCCTTCGCATCTCTTGCCATAGTGTTCTCCTCCTATATCACTCTGGTCGTGCTCTTCGTGCCGAAGGTGAGGCGCCCCCCACTCCTCTGTCCCCGCAGTCCACCCCTACTTCCTGGGACCCTCTCCCACTCCTGCCCTTGGTTGGGGCCCAGCTTGCCCCTCTATTTTCATTCTTTTCGACTCCAACCCACCACCTGCTAGTCGCTGACAGTCGGGGCTCCACCACCTCATGCCGCCAACCTTCGCCCCCAGATGCGCAGGCTGATCACCCGGGGAGAGTGGCAGTCAGAGGCGCAGGACACCATGAAGACGGGCTCATCCACCAACAACAACGAGGAAGAGAAGTCCCGGCTGTTGGAGAAGGAGAACCGGGAGCTGGAGAAGATCATTGCTGAGGTGTGGGGGCGGCGGGGGCCGTGGGGGGTGAGGGGCATTGGCACAAATCTGTGCGCAGGGACCTCTCTCCCCTCCCCGGCCCCCCACTCCTCATTTCCCTGGTCCCTCTTTTTCATCTGCTGCCCCCTCTGCTCTTTGGCTCTCCTCGATCTTTCCTGCTGCCCCATTTTCACGTCTGCTGTCCACCCTGGCCTCCGTCCCCCTGTCTTACGCTCACACCCCACCTTCCCCACATTCTTCCAACCTCTCCCAATCTCTCTTCCTGCAGAAAGAGGAGCGCGTCTCCGAGCTGCGCCATCAGCTTCGGTCTCGGCAGCAGCTCCGCCCCCGGCGCCACCCCCCTACGCCCCCAGACCCCTCGGGGGGCCTGCCCAGGGGCCCCCATGAGCCCCCTGACCGGCTCAGCTGTGACGGGAGCCGGGTTCATTTGCTGTACAAGTGAGGGCCCGAGGGGAGGAGGAGGGGCTGGGGGAAGGCCTCCTCTGTGATTCTGGGGTCGTCTGGGTCCCCAGGACTGTGGAACCGGCGTGTTTTCTCTCGTGTGCTCGCTGTTTTACAGCCACCGTGCCGTCTAGTGGGTGCCTGGCTGCAGCTTCCCCGGCCCCTCGCAGTGCGCCGCGCCCCTTCCCCTCCCGCTAGCGCCCTCTCTCCCTACCTGGTCTCCTTCCACTGGCCCACGCCTCACCCCTCCACCAGCTCCGTCCTTCCGGAGTTTCCGGCCTCCGCCCTGTGTGTGCTCATGCTTTCCAACACACGTGCTTGTGTGCATGCGTGCTCACATGTGCTTTCTTCTCCCTCCTGTGCTCCTGTGTGCGCCTTGTCCTCGCCTCCCTCCGGCGCTCTCGTGGCCACCGCGCCCTTTGTCTGCCGAGCGGAGGCCTTCCCCACCGGCGCACGTCCGTGTTTACCCGTGCGTTCTCCCTGTGTGTGCTCATGGCACCTGGGTCCTCTCAGCTTTGCACCGTAAAATCATTGTATTCTGCCAGCAGAGCCAGAGGCACCCACCCTACACGTCGTTGTGCACCTTCCCCAAGTCCCACCCTCACATGCTTTCTGCTTGAACCCCCCTTTGTGCTCATGTACTGCACTAGGTCCACACTCCCATCCTCCTTCCCAGGACTGCCCCCTTTGGCTTTGTGTTTTTCTGGGGGGGAGTTAAGGGAGAAGAAATGGGGGCAGGCTTGGGGAGTTGCTTCCAGTAGACAGTTGGTGAGAATCCCAAGCACAAGAAGGCCCGTGACAACCGGCACAGGCAGACGGAGGCATCCCCTTCACGCCGTGGTGTCTCTTGGGGAGGCATCTCCCCCAGTCTCAATAAACCAGTGAACAGTGTGACTCAGCGGCTCGTCCCTTCCTGTGAACAGACTGGGCTTCAGTCCAAGGAGGGAGACTCGGGTCTCCATGTTAGAGAAAAGGCACTGGGTGGAGGGGTGGAAGAGGGGCTGGGTTGGTCCATCGAGGGCCTAGCAGGGCAAATCAGGACAGGGTGAGGCTGAGACAAGTGATGGCGTAGAGTGCCTGCAAGTGTGGAGGGGTCCGCTCTGGGTCCGCCGACCCGCGCGTCGGTCACCGCCGCGTGGAAACAGGTTCCTGATCTCTGTTCTCCGTGGCCTCGTTTGTGAAGGTAAGAGCAGACATCCTGCTCATTGCCGTCACGCTGGGTGCAAGGACCGGTGCTCGGACTGTCCTTGGCCCATGGAGTATGCTCGTCCTTGCTGGTCACGGTCCATCCTACTGCATGAGCCCTCTGACAGTGGTGGGCACTTCCTGGGAGCCCAGAGGACGTGGCTGCTCAGATGTGAGCCCCCTCCCTCCCAAGAACCAAGAACAGTGGGTGAGACAGCCCATGAGACAGCCTGCGAGGGCTTCCAGCCTGCAAAGTCTGAGAGCTCTGAGCAGCTGGGAAGGAAATTACTATCCAAGAAAAGAAAGTATTGAGTGCTCAATGAGGGAAAGGAAACTTGCTGAGGCTCTTACAAATCTTCGTGTCCTCTTAGAGAAGTGTTTCTTTGCAGCTGGACTTTTCTCTTTCCCTTTGGCACTGGTTTTTTTTTCTTAAGCCATTCTCACATTTTTGCAAAAGAGCTGAAGGGTTGAGTGGGTCCATCATCCTGTTCAGGAGCCAGTTTCTGAAGTTCCGTGAGAGCGCATGCAGGTTAACTGCCAGACCAGTGCTTGAGTCCACTGTGATTATTTGGCTCAGGCCAATTGGAAGAAATGAGTTCCCCTCTTCCCACAGTGGCACATTCCCAAGAAAGGGGGAGATGCCTGTGGATAAGCCTGCAGCATGGAAAATGAACGGTTGGCTTCAGAACCGCCCTGGGTAGAACCGAGAAGACCAGAATTACCGCCTCCAACTTTCTTCGCACTTAGGTGGGGTGTAAATTACAGACAAAGGATCAGAAGTCCTGCTGGGACCCAGGGTGAGCCAGAGTTTCTCTGCAAGCAGGACTCAGGAGACAGCTGAAGGAGGGCTGGCAGAGGCCCCCGGGGGGAGGGAGGTGGTGAGAGCAGCACCCAGCCGTCCTCCAGCCCCGCCTCTGTCCAGACAGGACTCACCCACAGGTGTGCGTCAGCGTCGTCCCCGAACTTTGGAGCATGCCCGGGTCTGGGCTGCGTGTGGGGTTGGCCTCTCTGCCCACTCGGTCACTAGCAGCGCATTTCGGAGCGCTCTGTGCTGTGTTGGTTTTGTGAGAGAGTTCTGAGTGGGAGCGCTGCTGGGGCAGGCGTCCCTCTGGGCCCTGGGCTTCACGGGACGCACATTCTCGTCGCGGGAAGGCAGAGTAACTACGGAAGCAGGTCAAGGACAGAAACAAGGTAGGTGGGAGAGCGACCTGGGGTGCTGGTGTGGTCCTCAGCTCTGAGGCTCAGGGCAGCCCTGTAAGGAAGGTGCTGTGTGCTCAGGCATGGAGACTGCAGCTCAGGGACAGGGAGCCCCTTGCCCAGGGTGGCACCACTAACGAGGAGTGGAGCCCGCCAGCAAGCCGCACCTGTTGGGATTTATTGCCGCAGAACCTGTCACCCTAAATGGTAGCCTAAGACACTAACGATTTTTTTCTCCTGGTTTCTATGGGTCAGGAACTCACACGGGATGGTGGGGAGATGCCCGGAGGCTTGAGGGCTGGGGGTCGGAGTCATGGGAAAGGTCTGAAGATGGGTGGTGGCTGTCAGCTGAGACTTCAGTGGCTGTCGGTGGAGCCCTATGCGTGGCCTTGCTGTGTGGCCTGGGATCCAACGGGGTGTGTCCTGGGAGAGACGGGAGGGGAGCCAGCTAGGCTGATGGGTGTCCTTTTTCCGGCATAGCCTTGGAAGTCCCGTGGCATCACTTCTGCCGAATCCCATTGGTCCAGGCCGTCCCTGGTTCAAGGGGAAGAAACACAGACCCCACCTCTTGGGACGAGCATCACACTGTAAGAAACCATGTGGGATGGGATAAGTGCGCTGTTGCAGCTGCCTTTGGAAAGAATGATCCATCCCCTGCTGTGCTGGTCTGCCTACTCAGAAGCCGGGTCACCACCTCCTCACACTGCGCGTCTGCACCCCACCCTGATCACCCAGTCTTGCCTGCTGGCGGTCAAACTTTTAGTAGGGGCCTTTACTTCTGGGCGATTCAGGGCCAGCAGCCATCCTACACTAGCTTTTTCTGCCAATGGTGGACCCTCCCACCATCCTTTGTAATTTCAGGCCACTGGGGACTCAGGCTATTGGAGCAAGGAGTTCTGTTCCTTTGCACTTCATGGTCCGTTAACAAGGGAAATCAGAGGACAGGCTCCCCACTCCTCCAAACAGCAGTGATTTTCAAAAATACTTCTCCAATATGGTGTCCCCTTATATGGCCCCCTGGAGCAGGGAAGGAAAGGCTAGAGGTGTTCACAACAGAAAGACAAACACATTTTTTGTTTTGCTTTTTAAGATTTTATTTATTTGTCAGAGTGACAGAGAACACAAACATCGGAGCATCAGGCAGAGGGAGAAGCCGACTCCCCGCGGAGCAGGGAGCCCGACATGGGGCTCGACCCCAGGACCCTGGGACCATGCCCCGAGCCGAAGGCAGACGCTCCATGACTGAGCCTCCCAGGCGCCCCGACAAACACGTTTTTGGACACTGCATCGCACATACACTTGGGACACCCAGTGATGAGTGACCCAAGGGGCCGGTTACAGGTGGGGCTTAACCACTTTAGGCCAAACAGGGAAAGGGTGGTTGAGTGGAGTTAAGGGAGGAAGTCAGGGAAGGCGTGGTAAAGGAGGGTTGCATAGTTCGGTTAGGCAGATTTAAGTCAATGACTTCACCATTGAGAGAAGGTGTGAAGATCCCTGTCTCAGGGAGGAAGGCACCTTTACAAATGGGAATTACTTTGCCCTGCTTTTAGAGCTTTTCCTGCCTGGCTGGTCCTCAACGGCCTTAGCTCAAAATAATCCATATGCCAAAGAGGCCTATTTTGGAGGCCTCCGCTGGTACCCTCCCAGGGTGCGTGATTAATTCTGCCTAGGAGAAACAGGAGCCTGGCTCCACCAGGGGCTGGAGGAAAGCAGCGGGAGCTGGGCCATGTGCATTTGCGTCTGCTCAGGATTCAGGGAGCCTGTCAGAAGGGAGCCGGTGTCCACATTGAGTGGGCAGCTAAAACCCTGAGTCCTTGAATGCTGGCCTTTAAATATTTTCAACGCAAGTGCCTGTCCTCGTGGGACCTAATTCTTACAGGCTTCAAGCATTTGTGAGGGATCCCTTCTCCAGTTCCGTCCAGTTAAGTAGCCTGCATGCACTCCTAAAATAATCCCTACCTTCCTCCTTAATCACTCCGCTCCCTGCTGTAACTCCTTCTCCCACAGCATCCCATCCTTATGATGTGGTTTGGAATATAGGTGAGGTTCAGTGGGGTGAGGTCCGGGGCCGACGACCAAGAAGGAATTCTTGAGAGGTCTCTGGTGCAAAATTGTGGTTTGGTAAGGCCGGGGGACAGGACCCATGGGCAGAAAGAGCTGCTGCCCCAGGGTTGGGAGGGGAGGCTGATTATATACTGTGAGGCTGGGGGAGGTAAGAAAAAGGGAGGTTTCGAGAAAGCTTTCGTATGTTAAAGAAGATTCACAGGAAACCCGAGGCCCTGCCTTTGTCAAGTTAAGGTTGCTTTTCCCTCTAGCAAGGCATTAACCTGAAGATAGTTGAGAGATTCCTGGAGGAACATTACACTCTGCCCGCTTAAAGTCTCTGTCCATGGGCTGCAGGTTATGAGGACATTTAATTCTATCTACATTCTCTTCTGGAAGCTAGGCCGTTGATAGAAATGCTTTGTTCTTGTAGATTGCTAAGACATTTGTAAACTGAGGGAGACTCAGGTCTGGCAGGATTGTGATCTTCATAAGTTAGCTATTTGTTTTTCCTTAAGGTCAGCCAGGAGTGCCTGAGGAATGTCACATACATCCCATGGTGGGGGGGATTGTGGGATGTCAGCTTCCCCTTTGTCCTCAGGTAGCTTTCTGTTCCCTCATCACTCAAGACCGTTTAGCTCTTTACACGCGGTACATCGGCAAATATTCCATATTAATTTTGCTCCCTCTGCGGTGGTTCAAACCTCTAGGAAGAACCCTGTTTCCCACACACCCACGCACTCACGTGCTTTGTTCCTTTGGGTTCCTTGTGAGGAGTGATGGGAGGTCTCACACAAACGGTGCTGGGAGGCCAGCAGAGGGAGCTGTCGGCCCTACCGCTCCTGGTGACCAGCAGGCCCGACAGGAAGACAGGGAGGGGACCTCGCAGGTGGATACCACTCTGCTATTCCAGCAAGATGGAGGGAGCTTTCTCATCCCCCTCCCCTCCAGCCGCTCAGGCAGTGAGGAGCCACCACACTTTGAACCCACATCCTCGCTTACTGCAGTGGACTGCCAGTTCCTAACAGCCTTCTCCACTCACCCCTTTATCCTTAAAAAAAAAAGAAAAAGTGCGTCCCTCCTGTGTTTCCTGGACTTGTCTACTGTTTTGCTGCACTTTGTTTGTCCCAGATTACAATTCTTTTTTTTTTTAAATTCCTGAGTAAACCCATCTTGTGTTGGTGTGATAACTGGCAGTTTTTACTCGTAAGGCTAATAGCCTCAAACTCAGTTATTTAAGCTGGAAATGTGTCTCTGACCGTCTCTATCTTCCCTGCACACTTTGAGGATTATGACTGAGTTAGCATAGATTTTCCCCTGAAGTTTTGAGTAGATAACTTCAGAGGTAGAATTAATTCAGAATGAGATGCGAGTGTTAAACCATTTATTCAACAGGTCAGGTTTCATTAAAACAGTTTCTTTTAGACTGCTTCATATAATTCTCTGTGTACAGAGCTGAAGAACAGGTGCAGGTGAGAGAAAAGGTGGAAGGGGTCATGAGAAAAAGAAATTACATAAGTGATTTGAAAAGTGGGATTAGGGTTAGCAATACTTGTAGGAATGAGATTAGTATATTAATATCAGATGGGGGATCTACATTAAGGTCAGGATATAGTCTAATAGGAGGCTGAGGAGACAAGATTACCGCACCTGGATGGCTGGGAAGAGTAGGATGAACACAGAGTTAAGGATGCTGTTGTGTGCTGGTGCAGGGAGAAAGTTCCGCCAAAGCCATTTTGTGTTGGGATTAGAATAAAAGTAGGATTTTTCCATTTTCTTATTTCATCAGCCCGCACCAAAGAGAATTTGGTGTTGTCATTGCCATGAAAAAGCTGAGACAGCATGTGTGCAATTAGGACCCCCAGAAAGCTCTACGCATTCTTTGGAGAGATTCATTCATTCATTCATAGAATTAATTGGGTGCCAATTTTCTGCAACATTTTGGCCCTTGCCTTCCAGGAGTCTGAAATCTAGTGGGGGATCTAAGCCAGGAACACACACCATGAGCTGTAACAAAATTTCTTCCAAGCAGTTACTGTTTCTTGATCACGTGGAATGCTTTGAGGCATTCAATAAACTCTTATTCCCCCGAAGGAAACCTTCAGATGCAAAATCGGATTAGATATATTTCTAGATGGGGATGATTTCCTCAAAGTTTACTGAGAAGCTGAGACTTCTTACCTGGGTGGTGGAAACACAGAGACTTGAGTCGGCCTCCTGGGGACAAATCACTGACCTTAAGCTGCTGCTTAAATCTGTGTCTTATTTGTGCATCTGAGAAAGCTAGGATCTGCTTCATGGTGTTGTGACAGGGATTAAATGAGTCAATATGCGTAAATCACTTTAAATGGTACCTGGAGTGCCCTAATCAATACATAAATACTCGGTGATGACAATGTCACCATTTCCATCTGTCTGAGCAGAGTGTGGGACTGATGATGACCTCCAAGAGAAGCCAGGTGCTGTGCCACACTCCACCGGTAGAAGCTGCCAGAGCCCACCTGGTGGACATGCTCCTGCCCAGTCCCCAAGGTGGGGGTGCTCCTGGCTCCGAGATTGGCGTGGAGAGGAAGACGCCCGCACCTAGGTGACCCGTGGGCGCCGGGGGAAGGAACAGATGGACTGAGGTGACTCGTGGACTCTGGGGAAGGAACGGAGGGACCAATGTGACCTGTGGATGCTGGGGGAAGGAACAGAGGGACCAAGGTGACCCATGGATGCTGGGGGAAGGAACGGAGGGACCAAGGTGACCTGTGGACACCGGGGGAAGGAATGGAGAAGCCAAGATGACCTATAGACGCTGGGGGAAGGAACAGTGGAGCCAAGGTGACCCGTGGACGCTGGGAGAAGGAATGGAGGGACTGAGGTGACCCATGGGTGCTGGGGGAAGGAACAGAGGAGCCGAGGTGATCCATGGACGCCGGGAGAAGGAATGGAGGGACTAGGTGACCCGTGGATGCTGGGTGAAGGAATGGAGAAGCCGAGGTGACCCGTAGACGCTGGGGGAAGGAATAGTGGAGCCAAGGTGACCTGTGGACGCTGGGAGAAGGAATGGAGGGACTGAGGTGACCCGTGGGTGCTGGGGGAAGGAACAGAGGAGCCGAGGTGACCTGTGGATGGCAGGGGAAGGAATGGAGGAGCCAAGGTGACCTGTGGACGCTGGGGGAAGGAATGGAGGAGCCAGGGTGACCCGTGGATGCCAGGGGAAGGAATGGAGGGACCAAGATGACCCATGGATGCCGGGGGAAGGAATGGAGGAGCCAAGGTGACCCATGGACACAATTGGGAAGCAATGCTGGTGCTGAGGTGACCTGTGGTGTGTGCGTGTGTGAGAAATGCAGACACTCAAGTGACTCTCCCCCCTCTCTCCCGAGGTTCCTCTGTTCCTAAGCCTAAGGTGCAGGGACACTTGAGTACCATAAGAGAGGTTGCATGGCTTGGATCTTAGGTCTAAAGTGTGTGTTCTTGGTCTGGTTTCAGAGCTTGTCTGGCCTCAGCTCCCCTCTCCTGCTGTCATTTGGGAGGATGAAATGGATGGACAATGCAAAACACACAGACGGAAGTGGGAAAAACTGGAGGGAGAAGCAAAATGATATGGCAGGGATCAGAACTGGGGGTGAAACTGTTATGACACATAGTTCAGGCACATCATGGTGGAGGCAAAGACCATTAAAGACAAAATAGAGCAAAGAAGAAATACTCAATCTGAAATCTATCCTGCTTCACATATTGGTACGCTCCCCTCCTCAGCCCACCTCCAGTCTCTGCCTTACAGGCACACACAAACAGCACATGCACGCACACACATGGCTATCATCCACCAGCATGGCACAGTGGGGGAGGGCACAGGCGTGGGGAACACAGGCTTCCCACCAAAAGCACGAGGACCTCCTCTGGACTGGAAAGCACAGGAGCAGTTCTCAGCTCCCCCTTGTGTCCCTGTCCTTCCCCAGCAACCTCATGAAGGCCCTCTTTACCTCCTTGTTCCTCAGGGTGTAAATGAGAGAGTTAAGTGCTGGAGTGCCCACAGCATAGAATAGACCAAAGAACTTGCCCCTTTTGCGAGCATAGGAATTTTGGGACTGGAGGTAGACAGCAATGACTGAGCTGTACAAGAGGGTGACCATGGCAAGATGGGAGGAGCAGGTCCCAAATGTCTTTCTCCACCCTTTTGTAGAGTTAATCCTCAGCACTACCCAGGCAATGGCACAGTAAGACACAAGGATGAGGCTGAGGGGCAAAACCAAGATGAGGATGCTGGCAACAGCCATCTGGATCTCATCGTAGGTGGTGTTCCCACAGGACAGTCTGATTAGAGCTAGGACTTCACACACAAAATCATCCACCTGCCGGTGGGGACAGAAGGGCAGGTGGAGAGTTGGTGGTGTCCCGACTACTGACTCCAGCAGACTGATGACCCAGGCCCTGGATGCCAGCTGCCAGCACAGGCGGGGGTGGATGATGGTGGTATAGTGGAGAGACTGGCAGATGGCCACATAGTGGTTGAAGGCCATCACTGTCAGGAGGATGCACTCAGTGGTCCCCAGGAACAGAAAGATGAAGAGCTGAACAGAGCAGCCAAGGAAGCTGATGGTCTTTGGGCCCCAGAGGTTGACCAGCATCTGGGGGATGGAACTTGTGGTGAAGCAGAGGTCCAAGAAGAACAGGTTAGAGAGGAAAAAGTACATCGGGGAGTGGAGCCTGGGGTCCTGCACGGACAGCAGAATGATGAGGGTGTTGCCCACCAGAGTCAGAAGGTAGGAAGTGAGGACAACCACAAAGAGGATTCTTTCTAGTCCTGGGTGTTCAGAGAAGCCCAGAAGGAGGAAGCCCCCAGGGGAGCTCTGGTTGGCCATGGCTTGTTCCTTCCCTGGTCTGGAGGGATGAGGGCAGTGTGTTCCGAGCTGTCATCTGAAATCTCACCTGGTACTGGTCAGGTCACAGCAGGCGCACCTTTTTCTTCCCCTCTTCCTGCCAGTGTCCTTTCCCAGGCACACCTCCCTCAGCAGCTCCTTCCTTTCCTGTCCCTCCCAGTCAGTGTGGTCTAGAAGGCATGGGGGCAGCAGGACGTGCTGGCAGATGGACGGAGCTGTATGCTGGGGCCTTGGGCTGATGGCTGAGCATAAAGGAAGCTGGTGGAAAGCATGCAGGCGTGAGCTGATTAAATACTTCAGCACCACGTATATGGAATGCCTCTGTGTCCTGAGTGCTGTTCTAAGTGTTGCATTGTCCCTATGCGTTTGTTGGAAGAACCAGCAAAGTCATGAATTTTTCAAATGGATTTTCAGATTAATAGCTATCTACTTAGAGTTGATCATTTATCTATTTGTCAGACGAATGTTGTAGAGCTATTTATACTACATATATTCTGTGCATCTTTTTTTTTGCAAGGGAGCTTGTTAGAGACAGAATGTTGTATCTATGAGAGAGGTTTTCCCTTTGTGTCTAACAACCCCATTCACAGAGCAGTTTGGTTGCCCAAGTCGCTGAGCCAACTGTCTGGCTGGGGGGATTGGTCCACATGCCCAGTCACTGCCTTGACAAGCTTACAGGTAGGAGGCAAGCATGGCCCCAAGCACATTAAAATCATTGAGTTCACAGAAACATTATCAAAGACCCTGAGCTTTCAGGGTCAGGAATACCAGCATACTGAGTGAGGGAATAGGGTCTATAATAAGGTGAAGGACGAATTTGGGTGGATATATCAGGGAAAGCATCCTAGAGGAGGTGACTATATGTTTTCTATAAAAAAGAGGAGCATTGGGCATAGAAGGCCAAGTCAGAGATAGGGCAGCTCCCTGGTCTTAGCTGACCGCCAGCATCAGGGAGGGCTTGGGGTGGGGCCGGCTGGCCGAAGTGCCTGGGTAGCCTGCAGGGTAGCCTGAGCATCTCCTAATACAGGTTCCCATCCTGTTGCATCTCTTTTTCCTAGAGATTTCTGCTTCTCTATCTGCCCTGGTTTGTTCTTTTTCCCCAATGCTTCTCTCCCTTATAGGACATATTTTAAATTTTTGTCATATTTTTATACATTTAAGAAAGTGTGAGTAAAGCACATCTCTACAGTTTAATGAGTAAGAAAGTCAACCCCTGGCATGACCACGAAGAACTGAGCACATGTTTCAAGTATCTTAGATGCTCCCACGTGCCCACACTCCAGATGGAACCACCATGCTGCATTTCTAATTATTCCTTTGTTTTCTTTCTGGAGATAGAGTTTACATAGACCCTTCTTAAAGTGTATAATTTAGTGGTTTTTAGTATATTCACTATTGTGCAACCAGTACTATCAGCCTCCAGAACATCTCATCAGCCCCAAACAAAACCTCATGCCAAGGAGCAGTCTTCCCTCCTTTGCTTCCTTTGTGATAGTCAACTACTGTAACCTAAACAGTAGCCAGCTGTTTTTGTTATTCCTCAAATCTCTTCCTAATCACTTTGTTTGCATTTCTGAATTTCTCATTCTCCTGGTGCTCCCCTCCCTCCTTCCTGTAGATGGCCTCTCCTTAGTGACACCTCGCCTTTTCTCCCTTGTTTCTGTCTTTTCCACACTCTCTCATTTACCATTTTGTTCCTGGCTCTCCCCCCCGACACAGTCATTCAGTGGTTTCTGCATTTATTCGTTTCTTGGGCTCCAGGAGTGGGGGGGCCCACTCAAAGGAGTTTGTGATGATCCAGAGCTACTTGCTATGGCTGTTAGTAGCTAGCATGTGTGGAGTGCTTCCTACATGCCTCACAGCTACCCAATCACCTGGATCTCACAGCAACCTTGCAAACAAGATGCTCTTATTCCAACTGTATCAAAAAGTAAACAGTTTCGGAGGTTAAGAAACATGGCTAAGGTCACCCAGCCAGTAGGTGCCAGGGCCAGGAGTGTAGACCCTGGTTAACTTCCACCCTGGAGGTCCACTGTTGCGGGCCAGGTAGGAGCTGACATCTTGGAGAAGAACAAACTTTCTACTTACCCTCAGTCAGATTAAAATCCCCTCTGTCAACGTGATAGATCACATTAACAAAAGAAGAGACAAGAACCATATGATCCTCTCAATTGATGCAGAAAAAGCATTTGATAAAAATACAGCATCCTTTCCTAATTAAAACTCTTCAAAATATTGGGATAGAGGGAACATACCTCAGTATCATAAAAGCTATCTCGGAAAAGCCCACAGCAAATGTCATTCTCAACGTGTAAAAACTGAGAGCTTTTCTCCTAAGGTCAGGAACACAGCAGGGATGTCCACTATCACCACTGTTGTTCAACATAGTACTAGAAGTCCTAGCCTCAGAAATCAGACAACAAAAAGAAATAAAAGGCATCCAAATAGGCAAAGAAGAAGTCAAACTCTCTCTGCACAGACGACACGATCCTTTATGTGGAAAACCCCAAAGACGCCACCCCCAAATTACTAGAACTCATACTGCAATTCAGCAACATGGCAGGATACAAAATCAATGCCCAGAAATCAATTGCATTTCTATACACTAACAATGTAACTGAAGAAATAGAAATTAAGGAATCAATTCCCGATTTACAATAGCTCCAAACCCCATAGGATACTTAGGAATAAACCTACCAAAGAGGCAAAGGCTCTATACTCTAGAAACTTCAGAACACTTATGAAATAAATTGAGGAAGACACAAGGAAATGGAAAAATGTTCCATGCTCATCGACTGGAAGAAAAAATATTGTGAAAATGTCTATGCTGTCCGGAGCAATCTACACTTTCAATGCAGTCCATATCAAAATACCATCAACATGTTTCACAGAGCTGGAACAAACAATCCTAAAACTTGTATGGAACTAGAAAATACCCCAAATAGCCAAAGGAAGGTTGAAGAAGAAAACCAAAACTGGGGCATCACAATGCCTGACTTCAAGCTCTGTTACAAAGCTGTAATCATCAAGACAGTATGGTACTGGCACAAAAACAGACACATAGATCAATGGAACAGAATAGAAACCCCAGAAATGATGCTCAACTCTATGGTCAACTAATTTTCAACAAAGCAGGAAAGAATGTCCAATGGAAAAAAGACAGTCTCTTTATTTTTTTTTTTTAAAGATTTTACTTATTTATTTGACAAAGAGAGACACAGAGAGAGAGAGAGGTAACACAAGCAGGGGGAGTGGGAGAGGGAGAAGCAGGCTTCCCACTGAACAGGGAGCCTGATGTGGGGCTCGATCCCAGGACCCTGGGACCATGACCTGAGCCGAAGGCAGACACTTAATGACTGAGCCACCCAGGGGCCCCAAGACAGTCTCCTTAATAAATGGTGCTGGGAAAATGGGACAGCCACCTGCAGAAGAATGAAGCCAGACCATTTACTTACACCATACACAAAGATAGACTCAAATGGATGAAAGACCTAAATGTGAGGCAGGAATCCATCAAAATCCAAGAGGAGAACATAGGCAGTAATCTCTTTGACATCGGCCACAGTAACTTCTTTCAAGACATGTCTCCAAGGCAAGGGAAACAAAAGCAAAAATGAACTTTGGGACTTCATCAAGATCAAAAGCTTCTGCACAGCAAAGGAAACAGTCAACAAAACTAAGAGGCAACCCATGGAATGGGAGAACATATTTGCAAATGGCATTTCAGACAAAGGGCCGATATCCAAGATCTATGAAGAACTTCTCAAACTCAACACCCAAAAAACAAAGAAACCACTCAAGAAATGGGCAGAAGACATGAACAGACACTTCTCCAAATAAGACATACAAATGGCTAACAGACACATGAAAAAATGTTCAACATCACTAGCCATCACGGAAATACAAATCAAAACCACAATGAGATACCAGTTAGATACACCAGAGATACACCTGTTAGAATGGCAAAAATTAACAAGGCAGGAAACCATGCATGTTGGTGAGGATGCAGAGACAGGGGAACCCTCCTACACCCTGGTGGGAATGCAAGCTGGTGTAGCCATTCTGGAAAACAGTATGGACGTTCCTCAGAACGTTGAAAATAGAGCTATCCTACAACACAGCAATTGTACTACTGGGTATTTACCCCAAAGATACAAATTTAGTGATCCGAAGGGGCATCTGCACCCCAATGTTCATAGCAGCAATGTCCACAATAGCCAAACTATGGAAAGAGCCCAGACGTCCATCAATAGATGAATGGATAAAGAATATGTAGTATATATGTACAATGGCATATTACTCAGCCATCAAAGAAAATGAAATTGTGCCATTTACAACAACATGGATGGAACTAGAGGGTATGATGCTAAGCAAAATAAGTTAATCAGAGAAAGACATTATCATATGATCTCAGTGATATGTGGAATTTAAGAAATAAACAGATGATCTTAGGGGAAGAGAGGAAAAAATAAAACAAGACAAAACCAGAGAGGGAGACAAACCATAAGACTCTTAATCATAGGAAACAAACTGAGGGTTGCTGGAGGGGAGGGAGGTGGAGGGATGGAGTAACTGGGTGATAGATATTAAGGACTGCATGTGATGTAATGAGCACTGGGTATTATGAACCGGTATGATGAATCACAGACCTGTACCTCTGAAACCAATAATACATTATATGTTAATTAATTGGATTTAAATAAAAAAAAAAGAAGTTTGACTACCATGTCTGAGGGACCATGTGGAGAGGTCCTAAGAGAACAGGTGGATGGAAAGGAATCCAGAAGAACCAAGACTTATGATTGAACAAACCAAGGTACTAAGCATAGGAATAAAGCTTTCTTTGATGCTCTAGAGCAGTCCATTTACTGGTTGCACCCGTCCAAGTGATCCCAGCTGATGCTACATGGAACAAAAGAAACACCAGCCAAACTTTCCCTGTGTCTGGCTCACAACATTATGAGATACCATTAAATAGTTGTTGGCTTAAGTCACCAATTTTGGGGACAATTGGTTATGCAGCAGTAGATAACTTGGAACACCCCCAGTGCAGCCACCGGTGTGAGTAAAGGGAGAGGTAGAAGCAAGACTGTGGATGGCGTGGAGAGCTGAACCACTTGCTCACAGGCCTTGTGCAGTACTCGGTTCTGCTCATTCTTGATCTGGGACATAGGATGTCTATCTTAGGGTAATTAAAGCTGTAAGTCCTGACCTTATCCCTTGATTGGTTTGATAGAACCCAGCTCATGACGGGCAGTTCCCGATAACCCCATGGACATTTGATGTCCCATGTCAGGAGCCCTGTCTCTACTAAAGCCCAGTAGCGAGCCAGGAGCTATCCCCTAATAGGATACGCTTCTTTGCAGTAGATAGCATGGCTTGATCAGGAACCCAGGGGTTTGTGTTGTGACTCTCCTTTGGGGGCTTACCAGCAGGAACACCACTCTGAATCTTTTCCCACCACGGTGACCTCTACAGCCGGAGGGTCTGTTGGATGTGGTGGAACTACTACAGAGCCCTGTTCTGTTCTGGACTCCAGTCAATCACTGGAAATGGTCTCATAAATGTAAACATGTTGCCTCTAGAATAAAAGGATGACCAGGCATTAGTGGTGTTACCATTAACTGTGTTAAATATGATAAGGAATAATCTGTCCTTTACCTTAGAGGGATGACCTGGCATGCTCCAGACCAGTGGCCCTCTA
This sequence comes from Mirounga leonina, assembly GCF_011800145.1. Classification (NCBI taxonomy): domain Eukaryota; kingdom Metazoa; phylum Chordata; class Mammalia; order Carnivora; family Phocidae; genus Mirounga; species Mirounga leonina. The sequence continues at coordinate 627 of NW_023270765.1, read as the reverse complement.
GAAACTTCAGGGATGTGGAGGGCCTTGAATCTTTTAATTTTTTTAATTTTTTTATTCTTATGTTAATCCCCATACATTACATCATTAGTTTTAGATGAAGTGTTCCATGATTCATTGTTTGTGCATAACACCCAGTGCTCCATGCAGAATGTGCCCTCCTCAATACCCACCACTAGGCTAACCCATCCTCCCACCCCCCTCCCCTCTAGAACCCTCAGTTTGTTTTTCAGAGTCCATCGTCTCTCATGGTTCGTCTACCCCTCCGATTTCCCCCGCTTCATTCTTCCCCTCCTGCCAACTTCTTCTTCTTTTTTTTTTCTTAACATATATTGCATTATTTGTTTCAGAGGTACAGATCTGAGATTCAACAGTCTTGCACAATTCACAGCGCTTACCAGAGCACATACCCTCCCCAGTGTCTATCACCCAGTCACCCCATCCCTCCCACCCCACCCCCCACTCCAGCAACCCTCAGTTTGTTTCCTGCGATTAAGAATTCCTCATATCAGGGTGCCTGGGTGGCTCAGTTGGTTAAGCGACTGCCTTCGGCTCAGGTCATGATCCTGGAGTCCCGGGATCGAGTCCCGCATCAGGCTCCCTGCTCAGCGGGGAGTCTGCTTCTCCCTC
>NW_023270764.1:0-15429 GCF_011800145.1 Mirounga leonina | reverse complement strand
TCATCTGTAACAACATCCGCCGCATCACGGTGCTGCTGGGGGAATCCCACCGATTCACTAAACTTTGAAGTGCTACCACCTCCCAGGCACTGTTCTGGGGGTTGGGGACCCAGCGGTGAGGAAGCACGGTCCCTGCTCGCGTGGGGCTGGCCGGAGCAGAGGTCAAACGAGGACTTCAGGTCCCCGGCAAGTGTCTCTGCTCAGCTGGGGGCAGCTGCCGGGAGCAGCGGGTCAGGCCCTTGTCCCCGTCTGGCAGCTCAGGACCAACCCGCGTGGGGCGCGTGGTGAAGGGGATGCAGGATCCTTGGTCTGAATCCCCCCGTAGCCATTACCCCCATGTAGCCGGTCCCGTCACCGTCCCGAGTTTTGTCATCCATGAAGTGGGCAGGGGAGGAAAGCCGTTCGTGGGTTCAAGAGCCCTATCCAAGTGCGGAACCGGGTCTAGGTCATCTCTGGAGGGGGATTCAGCTCCAGCACCTGCCCCAGAGCTCGAGCCAGGTCCTCCACCGATGCGTGCCGCAGCTCCCAAGACTGGGGCAGCTGCAGCTTCGGCTCTCGCGCCAGCTCTGGGATCAGAGCCCGGTTTGGAGCTTGAGCAGCTCCAGCACCAGCTAGGGAACTCGCCAGCCAAGGGCCAGCACCTTCACCGTCACACCCTCGCCATCGTGCACGAGGTCAGGAGAGGGGCTGGGGGCGGGAGGGTCCCTGCTGGGCAGGTCACCCCGGGTACCTTGGTCACTCCACTCAGAGCTCCCCCTCCCCACCCCTCCCACAGGTCACAGCCCCAGGGATCCCCACCCCTGCTTCCCAAACAAGGCTCAAGGTGGACAAGCAGACCTGGGATGTTGGAAGTTGAGGCTTGTACCTTCAACACTGTATACGTGTTGACCCAGAAACTCCACTTTATGGATTCTGTTGCAAATAGAGGTTGATGGACACGGTGTTCCCTTCAACACGGTGGGAGTGAGCTGCCCACGCTAGGTGATGGGTGCACCTGTGGCCTGGGATGGGTGCTGCTCACTGTTCTCCCAGACAGGGGTGCCCGTCACCCTTCTCTCCCAGGGACCTCCGTTTCCTAACGTTCTCGCCAGGGCTGCTGGTCCCCAGACCAGACACCTGCCAGTCTGAGGGTGACCAGTGCTGCCTCCATAGGGTTTCCTTTGCCAGAGTCCTTCCCCGGGAGCTCCTGCATCTCTGACTGCCCCCATGCCTGTCCCCCTCCCCTTGGACTTGCATGCATTTCGTATCTGTCGCTGTGGAACCCAGTGACTTGGAGCATGGTTTGGACCAGAGGCATGGGAAACCTTTCTGTGGCCTTGGGTTGTGAGCAATGCTTTGGCACTTTGGGGTGTGTCTTCCAGCTTTCTGCATTTCCCTGGTTTCTCTGTGGGTCACAGGAGGAACCAGCCCTTTCCAGTTGGGGTCAGGCTGAGGTGTCCCAGCAGGAACAGGGGTCTCCGCCCCGAGATTGTGTCCATATTTACCAAAGGGGGCTCTATGGTTACATCTCATCTGTAATCCATCGGGGATTTCAACATCAAATAAGGGAAATTCTATGTCAAGTCAACCCAGAAAAGAAAGAGTCCCCTTTGAAAATAGGGGGGCAGACACAAAGGCCCATACTGTGTGATTCCACGTACAGGAAACATCCAGAACAGGTAAAGGAACAGAGAGAGGAAGCAGCTTAGGGGTTTTCCAGGGAGGCCTTCTGGTTCGGGGACTCCTTTGGGGAAGCAGATATTCCACAGCCATGTTCTGTGGTGTGGTGGCCCAGCGTTGGGAATGTACTTGATGCTCAGGACTTGTTCAACTGAAAACAATTCATTTTATTTAAAATAAATAATAAACAGCATATAGGACATGGAAAGAGAATAGAACAGTTAATACGAACCAGAGAGAAAGAACATAGGGGGAGGGGATGAAACAATCTGGCGGGGCATCGGGGTCGGGTGATGGAGCTAAGGGTAATGGTACAAGGAGCTCTCCCCGTGAGGATGTGGGCTCTGGATGTGGTTCTGGGAGCCCTGCAGGAGCAGGAGGAGGGGCAGGGCCAGATGCAAGAGCAGGGCCAGGGGCAGGATCCACGGTAAGAGCTGGGTCAGGGGCAAGTACAGGAGCACAGGCAGGGCCAGGGGAAGGGGCAGCGGCCCTGGAAAGCAGGGGAAGGGGCATCGGCTCTGGCAGGGGCAGGGGTAGGAACAGGGACACCGGCAGGGGAAGGGGCATTGGCTCTGGCAGGGTCAGGAACAGGGACACAGGCAGGGGAAGGGGCATCAGCTCTGGCAGGGGCAGGGGCAGGGACAGGGACGCAGGCAGGGGAAGGGGCATTGGCTCTGGCAGGGGCAGGAATGGGGACACTGGCAGGGGAAGGGGCATCGGCTCTGGCAGGGGCAGGGGCAGGAACAAGGACGCAGGCAGGGGAAGGGGCATCGGCTCTGGCAGGGGCAGGAACAGGGACGCAGGCAGGGGAAGGGGCATCGGCTCTGGCAGGGGCAGGGGCAGGAACAGGGACGCAGGCAGGGGAACGGGCATCAGCTCTGGCAGGGGCAGGGGCACGAACAGGGATGCAGGCAGGGGAAGGGGCATCGGCTCTGGCAGGGGCCGGAACAGGGACACAGGCAGAGGAAGGGAGAGGTGCAGGGGCAGGGGGGGGGTCAGGGGCAGGAATGGGCGCACACGCAGGGGCAGGGAAACGGGTAGGGAAAGGGGAAGGAGCTGGGTCAGAGGCAAGGATAGGAGCACAGGGAGGGGCTGGGGAAGGGACAGTTGCAGGGGCAGAAGCCGAGTCAAGGGCAAGAACAGGAATACAGGCAGGGGCAGGAGAAGGGGCAGGATCCAGGGCAGGACCTGGGTCCGGGGCAAGAACAGGAACACAGCTAGGGGAAGGGGCAGGTGCAGGGGCAGGAGGTGGGTCAGGGACAGGAACAGGACCACAGGCAGGGGCAGGGGCAGAACCTGGGTCAGGGGCAAGAATAGGAGCACAGGCAGGGGCAAGGGAAGGGGCAGGATCCAGGGCAGGAGCTGGGTCAGGGTCAGGATCCGGATCAGGGGCAAGAAAAGGTGCACAGGTAAGGGAAGGGGCTGGTGCAGGGTCAGGAGCTGGGTCAGGGGCAAGAACAGGTGCACAGGCAGGTGCTGGGGAAGGGGCAGGTGCAGGGGCAGGAGGTGGGTCAGGAGAAGGGACATTGGCTCTAGCAGGGGCAGGGGAAGGGGCAGGAGTTGGGGCAGGGGCCGGAACAGGAGCACAAGCCGGGGAAGGGGAGGGGGCAGGTGCAAGGGGAGGGACAGGGTCTGCCGCATTGGCACGTACAGGACCCGGGGCAGTATCTGGGTCAGGGGCAAGAACCGGGGCACTGGCAGGGGTAGGGATGGGTCAGGATCCAGGGCAGGAGCTTGGTCGGGGTCAGGAGCAGGGCCACAGTTCGGGGCAGGCGCAGGGGTGGCGGCTCTGGCAGGAACAGGGGCAGGCCCAGGGGCAGGCTCTCCGGAGGCAGGTTGTCCAGCAGGCCCTTCCTGGCCCCCGTCAGGCTCTCCGTGGGCGGGTGCTGGGTCACCTGCCGGCTCCTGGTCTCCTGCTGAAGTCGCAGCCACCACCCCTCCGTCCAGAGCTGCCGATGGAGTTGGAACCGGCTCTAGCTCCTCAGGTGGTGGAGCAGCTGTGAGAGGAGAAAAGCTCACCCCGAGCCTGCTCTCCGTGGAGACAGAACCCAGCCCAGGGCCTCCCAGAGAAGCCGCAGCCAGGAAGGAGCCCTCCCCGGGCCGTCTCCCTGACCGCAGTCCACCCGCTGGGGGCTCTGAGCCCAGTCGGTGCTCCAGGCCCCACACCGGGCTCTGGGGGCTTCTCCCTGTGGGGCCAGCCCCCACCCTTCCGCACACACCCACAGGCACCCAGCCCCGGGCTTCTCAGCCTCAGGCTCGGCCTCCGTGGGCTCCGGCTCCTGGAGCACAATGCAGTCAATGACCACCAGGGACAGTGGTCTGGGTGGTGTCGGAGGCCTCTCCCCGCAATCCCCAGCACCTGCTCCAGGGGAGTCCTGTGGGGTCACGCTCCGGATCCCGGACATGGAGTGGGTGTCCGCCAGCCTCGTGCCGATCTCATCGGAGGTCTGCAAAGACAGGGACAGGTAGCCGGCCCGGAGGCATCCCAGTCCTGCCCGGCCAACCTCCCTGTCCCCTGCCCAGTCGCCCTGCTGCTCTCAGATCAGACACACAACTGTGGGTGCACAGCCCTGCATGCGGGACAATGACCCATCCCTGCAGGGCGATCGAGATAAACCCTGGGCAGAAGCTCACAGCCCCCCACACCCCGTCCCACCCAGCCAGCCTGGACCTTGAACATGACCTGCCCACGGGTTATCTGACCCCTCATCAGCCTGCTCTTGAATGGCGTTGGCCCACCCCACATGACCCCTCTTCACACACACACACACACACACACACACACGGAGGGGAGGGGACCTGGGGCTGCACAGGTGGATTAGACCCTGTGGGGCTGGGTAGCCGGCTCTGGGCCTCCTGGTGTCACCTTTCGGGCCTTCCGGCCAAATGGCCAGAGGCGGTGGGGAGCCCTGATCGGACATCCCCAGCGGGGGCCAGCGTTTGCAGGGCGGGCTTTCTTCAGCCTGCAGCATCCAGACTTAGGGAGGCAACAAGCCCACATGTTCATGGTTGGATGATCTCCAACGAAATGAGCTGGGCAGGGGGCTGTCTCTGGAATGTGGGTGCCTGGTTACCTGGGTTCCAAATTCTGTTGGACTCTGTTGTCAGGGAAGTGAGGTCACCACTGCCTGGGGTCCCCTTACCCAACTTCCTCCTCACACAAGACCCCCACCCCCGAGGGCCCCCTCCCCCAGCTGCTCAATGCTCCCCCTCCCCCCATGCCCCATCCATACAGTGACTCCCTCACAGCCCCCCCACAGCCTTCCCAAGGCCTGGGTGCAGCCGGTGTCCCCGCTGTGAGGACACAGAGCTGGCTTCAGACTGGGCTCCTGTGCGTGCCCAGGCTTGTGACCCTGGACAGACCCTGTGCCTCTCAGGGCCTCCCCAGGCTCCCCATCTGCACAGTGGGTTGTTCTGGCTTCTACTCCTAGGGACGCCATCAGGGGTAGGACCTCTACATACATTCCGTACTTGCTATCACAGGAGGCTGGGGCACACTTGGCAATGCAAGGATGAGCCAGGGGCTGGCCGGACATGGAGCACAGCTCAGAGGGGCCTGGGTCTGCTCTGGGGTCTGGGCAAAGCCACCCCCTTCTTGCCTGTTCCCAGCCCCTGTGGGAAGGTTGCAATGAATGGATTCCGACCTTGTCCCCTGGTGACGCACACTTCCAGGGGCTCCCATTAGGTTTAGGCTCAGGCCCCGGGGCCTCGTCTGCGCCCATGTGCTGGGCAGTCCCCACAGTGGTTCCCAGGCATTCCCGCATCCTGCTCACACATCCCTGTGGAATCCCCTCCCCTCCGGGGTGGATGGCCTGTGTGACTGCGCTCTCAGGAAGAGAATGGGGCAAAGTGCTGGGATGTCATTTCCAAGCTGATGGAGGAAAGTCTGTGACTTCTTCTGGTTCCCTCTGTCGTGTGTTCATTCTCTGTCTCCTTCTCTGTTTCTGTCTCTGTCTCTGTGTCTCTCACAGGAGCAGGATCTGTGGACTCCAGGGGTGATGTGAGAAACCTCAGAAGCCTCCCTTGTCCGTGTTTCCCTCGTCTGTCCCGGTGCTCCATTCCTTCCTAAGGCCTTGTCACCCGGACCAGAGCAGTGAATCTGGAACCTCTTCCAAATGGAGACCCGGAGGCTGCAACAAGGAGGGTCTTGGCCTTGGTCCCCAGACTAGTGGTCAGTGCTCTGCCACGTTCTGCGTACCCAGGTCCTCAGCCCCCCAAGCCCCCAGTCTGTCCCCTGCTCAGAAGGACCTCGAGGGAGTATAAAGCATTTTCCCAGGACTGGGAGCACAGTGGGTCGGGGATGGAGATCCAAGGCCAACAGGCTCTTCCACAAGCCTGTGGGACCCTAGGGACACTGCATCTCTACAGCCCAAGTGACAGAAGAGTAAGCTGAGGCCTTTGTGCTGTAGCCCCTGTGGACTTGGGGGTGGGTATCTCTTCCTGCTTCCAAGTGCCCAGGCTGGTGATGGACACCGGAACCCAGACCCTGTCCTCTCCCAGTGCCCTGGCAACCCCCCTGGGCCCCTTGGGGACCCCTGACCCTCAGCCTGGCCTGTCTCCCCTCCCCATGCTATGGATCTGGGTCCTTGCCAGGAGTCCTGATGCCCTGCCCCATGGCCCAGCTATCTGCAACCTGTTTCTTCTTTCCCCCCTGTCACCCACCTCGCTCCCAGGGTGTCCTCCCCTTCTGACCCCCAGCTGGGCAGTCAGAGTGGTGTGTGTGTGTGGGGGGGGTGGGGGGTGGGTGTGCAGGTGCACGTGCCTCTACGTGCCTGGGGATGCCAAGGTCATGTCCCCACATGGGACGGGGTGGGTAGCTCTTCCCGAGGATCTGAGGGGCTCTCACCCCCAAAGCAAACCTCATGGGAGGGTTGGGACTGGCCTAGGACTGGAGAGCAGCTCCTTGGACTCTGCACCCCTCAGTTGTCCTGGGCCAGTCCCTGCCTCTCTTGACCCAGGTTCCCAACTGTCCCTGAGGGTCGGACATGGAAAGGCTTGAACGTGGCTGCTCCTCCAGGGTTAGGTGGGGGACAGGTGCACCAGGCACTCAGGCCTCCCCACCGAGAGGGCCAGCCAGGTGTGTCATGGCCAGGTGTGCACAGACGACCTGCCCACAGCTCCTGTACCATGACCCAGCCCTGCGGCAGATGTGCACGAGACCCATGGCTCCGCACCTGACCGGTCCCCTGCGTTCCCTCACCACCTCGGAGACAAGGGCTCTTCTTCGTCCTAGGGCCCGTCATCCTTCGGACAATGAGAGCAGAGGGATCCGTATCTAGAGGAGGCCGGCAGGGCGTCCCACGGAACGTCGTGTGCCCATCTCTGCTTTGTCGTCTAGGCTTAGCGGCGGACCCCCACCTAGAAAGAGGCCCGCGGGGCAGGGACATTTGTCTGCCCTGTTCCCTGAATTATGGAAAATGTCTAGAAGGGGCTTCCTGTCCATTTGTGGAGTCGATGAAGCCCAGCCAGCACCTTTCAGATGTCTGAGTGGCTCTGGGGCCCCTCTGCCAGCCCCCAGGGATCCCTGCTCTGGCTCCACCCAGGATGGGAGCCCCAGATGGAATCTGAAACCTCCTCACAGCCAGGAATGCGGCTTTGCCCCGGACACAGGACACCGAGGCTTGGGGCAGAGAGCTCCTTCACGGTGGAGAGGAACCGCCTCAGCCCCAGGCCACCCTCCCCGTGGGCCGGCCACAGGGTCGGGGAGCGGTCCCACCAGGCCCAACGGCAACCCCGTGTGTGGGGCCTGGCCTCGTGGCACGCAGGGTCCCCAGGAGACACCTGAGGTTCGGAGAGGGGACGTGCCAGGCCCGAGATACACAGCCCGCAGGTGAGGGGGAGCCTCCGGGCGGGACGGGGGGCCCTGCTCACCTTGGTGAGCAGCAGGTGTGGGAAGGGCTGGGGAGGCGTTCCTCTGGGAGGTGCTCCGGGAGAGGGGCCACAGGAGAGGGCCTGGCCCGGCTCCACCAGCTTCCTCAGGCTGTCAGCACGGACCGCCCACAGCCTCTGGCTCGCCCCCAGCGGCAGGGCCCACTCAGGTTCACGGTGGGGCTGATCTGTGGTAAAGGAGGGACAATTCACAACACAGAAATTGCAAAACTATTTCTGTCCGTGTCCTGAAGTGCAACAGAATATCCAAATTGGTTCGGATCATCTTCCACGTATGTGAAGGGTGATTTTGTACATGGCCAAGGCTGGGGCTGGCCCGGGTGTGTGTGTCTGTGTGTGAAGGACCAGGTGTGTGTGTGTGTGTGTGTGTGTGTGTGAAGGACTGGGTGTGTGGGTGTGTTTGGCGTGTGTGTCTGTGTGTGTGTGTCTGTGAAGGGAGCAGCCCAGACCCCTTGGGTTGAGATCATGGCCACGTAAGGGGCACAGCCGTCGTGGCACCCCGGGTCGTCAGTGTCCCGGATGGCGTCGGGGCAGGAGACCCTCGCGGCCCTCCCCGAGCCCGATCCTGGAGCGCCCTCGTCCCCACTGTCCCCCTGAGCCCGCACCAGCCCTTACCGACTGCCTGGTGCAGGTGCCCCACGCCGAGGAGCCGTCGAGTGAGGCTCCTGTTGACCAGCTTGTCCCCAATTTCTTCCATGGGGCTCTGCGAAGACAGTGAGCAGCGCCCGGCCCGGAGGCATCACAGCCCTGCCCGGCCGTCCTCACCGTCCTCCTGCCCAGCCCCACTGCTGCCCCCAGATCAGACACAGCCCCGTGCGGGCACAGCCCTGCGCCCGGGGTGCAGTGACATGTATCGACAGGGCTCCGGATCAACCCTGGGGAGAAGGAGGCCGCCCCAGCACACCCCGTCCCACCCAGCCAGCCTTGACCCGGGGTGTCAACATGATCCACCCACCAGGCATCTGGCCCCTCATCACCCTGCTCCTGCTCAGGGTGGGCAACCCTGCCTGAGACCTCTGCACACACACACACACACACACACAGGAGGGGCGCTGGGCTGCACGGTCGGATCACAGCGGTGTCTGGCTGGCCTGGCTGGCTCTGGGCCTCCCTGTGTTCCCTTTGGGCCCCTCCAGGCAAATGGCCAGAGGTGTCAGGGGTGGGACCTGACCCCAGGTCTGCAGTGTAGGCAACGGCTCTCACTGTCGGCTTTGCTGAGACCACATCCTGGGGACATCGGGATACAGCAGGATTGCAGCATCTCCAGCCAAGTGAACTGAGTAGGAAGGGGGCTGTCTCTAGAATGTGGGTGCCTGTGACAGCCCTTGGGCATCTTGGGGACGCCCTGGCCATCAGCCTGGCATGTCTCCCCCGAGCCCCATGCTACGGCCCCGGGCATGTTCCCAGGAGACAATGCCCACAGCCCACGGCCCAGCTGCCTCCAACCTCCTCCTCCTTTCCTCCTTGTCCCCTCCAGGGTCCACGCCCCCTTGGACGCCCCTGGGGAGTTTGTGTGTGTGTGTGTGTGCGCGCGCGCGCGCACGCAGAGCCTTGTGTGTACGTGTGCCCGCGCGAGGGTGACCAGAGGAAAGGGCCCCACATGGGAGTGTGGGCAGGGGTCCCCCGGATCATAGGGGTCCTCGTTCCCAAAGGAAACCCCATGCGAGGTGAAGCTTGGCCTCGGAAGCTGGAACCCTCCCTGTTCCTCTAGCCTCTGCTCAGCTGGTGGGTCCCAGGCCAGTCCCTGCCTCTCCTGCCCTCAGTTTGCCGACTGTCCCATGAGGGCTTGGAGGAGGAACTTCATTAGCGTGGCTCGGCGTGGCCGGTCGGCTCCCACCTTTTGGGTGGACGTGGCGCAGGTGCACTCTGGGTGGGTGGGGCCCTCCCACCAACGGTGGGTCGGAGGCAGGTGGATCCTGCGCAGGCGCACACGGCCCAGCAGACAGCGCCTGCGCGGGACCCCACCTGCCAGCAGGCCTGCGCAACCCCGAGGGGCTGGCTGTGGCGTTGGTCCTCCGTGTCCCGATCTCCACTGCCTGCTCAGTGACCCTCACGTCCTCTTAGGCCGGGGGCCAGCCCCAGTCCCGCCAGGCAGGGCCGCTGGACTGAGTGGACATGGAGACCTGGGGACTAGAGAGAAATGAAATATACCCCCGCTGCCATCCTGGCCCCCACGTTTCACTTCAGTGTTCGTCTCAGTGCATGGCGGGGGGGTCAGGGGAGGGTGATGGGGACACGTGTGGGCAGGGAGGAGGTCAGGCCGCCTTTGCCTCCTCTACATCCCCTCCCCCTGTCTTCCTGGCAGCAGCCCCTCTCCCCAAAATCCGGCACTCAAACACCTTCATCTCCCTGCTTTAAACCCCAACCCATCCTCCTGAGGTGGGAGTCACTGACCCCATCTCCAAAGTAGAAAACTGAGGTCCCAGGAGTTCCCACAGGAGCTTGCCAGTCACAGGGCTGTGACATGGCCCTGCTGTGGGTTTGAACCCAGCTCAATCTGACCCAAAGCCTGAGCTTACAGAGGAGCCGGAGGAAGGAGCCTTTGAGCCCAGGCTTGGAGGTGAGGCCACCCTGGATGGGGGTCATAGGGAGGGACGGCAGGGGTTCTGAGGGGCAAATTCTTGCCGGGCTCCCTGGGGGACGAAGGCCCTACAGAGGCTGGAGTGGGCTGAGGGGTGCACACTGGGGAGCATGTCTAGACCAGATCACGCAGGGCTCTCTGGATATTGGGCAAGGAGTCAGGAGACACTGCGGGTTGGGGGGTTCAGGGGACACAATCCGGGCAGTCTTACCAGAGCCACAGCATCGTAGATTTAGAAGGAGCTTGGTGGGCATGTTATTGTCCCCACCCAAGCATGGGGATCACCAAGCAAGCACGAGCCAGAGGTGAGGAGGCTGCCGCAGTTTCCTCCTGTGTAGAGTGGGGGCCGTGGTGGTCGTCTGTGTCCTTCCAGGCCTGGGCATGCTGCCTGGAAGGTCCAGAGGTGGCTTCGTCAGAGTAGCTAGCTGTTCCAGTGAGGTCAGTACTCAGAGACGTCTGAGTCAGGAGACCAAAGGGACGCCCCACGTGCCCAGTTCAGCAGGATGCTCTTGTACATGGTGCCGATCTTCATGTCCAGGCTGATGGGGTTGAGGCAGCAGCGCCCACCTGCTGCATGGAGAGCGGCAGCGAGGAGCCGTGGTTGCAGACCCCGAGACACGGCGCTCGTGTGAGTCTGAGGCTGCCACAGATCTGATGGAGGCTGAGGAGGGGGAGGTGCTGACAGAGGCTGAGATGATGCCTGAGGTCTGCAGCGATGACTGGGAGGTCAACTCCGGAACTTGAGGAACGGCAAGGCCAGCAGAAACACCAGACTGTGTAAGGCAACCCCAGTCAGCATCTAGCCCAGAAGCTTCTAGAGACTGAGTCTTCTTGGCCCCTTGTGGCTGTGGAGTGGGGACCCAGGCTCCAGGAAGGGATGTCTGTCAGGGAGAAAGGGTGGGACAGTCACCTCCTTTTCCTGGCCATCAGGGATCCTGGGACAAAACCCACACTAATGTCCTCCACATCTCCATCGGGCTGGAGGAGCATGCAGAGCGGGTAGGCGATGTCCCTGCTGCGCAGGTAGGGGCTGCATCTGAGCTGGTCCCAGGACTTGGAGTGAGCGCTCCTTTTGGTCTTGGGCGTTGTGTTGGGGGTGCGGTGGCAGAATTGAAGGGCTGACTTTGCATTGATCCGACACCCTGGGTGAATGGGTGCTCTAGGGTGTCCGTGGGCACAGGTGGCTGTGACCCACACATGGGAAGGTGTGAAGGAAGCACACAGAAGACAGTGCCCTGAGCTATGCAGGTTTTCTGCTCATGGGCAGTGCTCCTTGGCAAAATTCAGCTAGTCTGCTTGTTCCTAGAGCACAGAAGGCCCCTAAGGTCATGAGTGGTTCATGGGAAGTCAGGTCAGTCTGTTGCTGGGCATCATGCCTGGCAGGAGGAGAGCTTCAGCCTGAAATGATGGTCTGGGGGTGACCTGGAATGCCAGGTGAGGTAGAAATTGCCCAGGTAGCCTGATCCACTCCAGTCTGTATTGCTTCTCTACCCAACAACCCAGACCTAGACAATGGCCCTCTGGCTGGCTGGCATCTGGAACAGTTAGAATGTGCCTCTGGTTCAGTCGAAGGAGAAGATCAAAGTTAGTAGAGCAAAGGAAACTATGAAGATTAGGGCAGAGATAAATGGAAGAGAAGAGCACGTGAGAAAAATCAGTGAAAACAACAGTTCTTTCTTTTGCAGATTTACCAAAATTGACAAAGAGACAAAAATGGAACCACTTTATACCAACCAATTGGCTCCCTGAGATGAAGCAGATCATTCTGAGAAGCACACAAACTACCAAAGTGACTCCAGAAGAAATGGAAACCCTGAGCAGACCTATAATAAGTAAATAGACTGAAGCAGTCATGAGAACTTCCCAAGAATGAAAAGTCCAGAACCTGATGCTTTCCCTGGTGATTTGGCCCACACGTTTAAAGAAGACATAATACCAATCCTTCTGAAAGTCTGAAAAAAGTACAAGAGGAGGGAACACTTCCCATGTCACCCTAGAATGCCAGCATTGTCCCGATTCCAAAGACTGACAAAGACCTTACAAGAAAAGACAGTTGCAGGCCAAAATCCATTATGAAGAGTGAGGCAAAAATCCTCAACAGAATTCTAGCAGACAGAATCTAGCAGCACACTGACAGGACTCTACATCATGACCAAGTGTGATTTACACCGGGAATGCAAAGGCTGTTCAACGTAGCTAATCAGTGTCCTAGACCACATCCAGAAGAAACATGATCATGTCAATTGTTGTAGGATAAGCTTTGACAAAATCCAAACCTTTTCATAACAAATATTCTCAATAAAACAGAAATAGAAGATTCAATTGTGATAAAGGAGAGGTGCCTGGGTGGCTCAGTGGGTTGAGTGTCCGACTCTTGGTTTGGGCTCAGGTCATGATCTCAAGAGTCTTCAGATTGAGCTCCAGGGAGGGCTCTGCACTCAGTCGGGAGTCTGCTTGGAGATTCTCTCCCTCTGCCCCTCCCCACTCTTGGGTTTGCATGCTCTCAAATAAATAAATAAATAAATAAATAAATAAATAATTCTTTAAAAATTATGATAAAGGATATTTATGCAAAATAACTCATATGTATATCATTCTCTGTGGTGAAAGACTGAGAGTTTTCTCCTTAAAATCCCCAAAAAGTCAAGGATGCCCATGTCCACCACTTCATTTCAATATTGTCATGGAAGTTTGGTCAGAGAAATTATACAAGATTAGTTACTAAAAGCTCACAAATGGAAAGGAAGAAGAAAAAGGTTATTTATATATGACATGATCTTCTATGCAAATAATCCTAAGAATTTGAAAAACTCTGTACGAGATTATAATATTTCCCGAAAGGTATGAGCAGAGAAGACCAACACATATGGATCAATGGAATACTGCTGAGAATCAAGGCATACATACATGTACAGTCAGTTGTTTTCGAACACGGAGACCAAGATCATTCAATGAGGCAAAAACAGTGTCTCCAACAAACGGTGTTGAGAAACCGGATATCCACATACGAAGGAGTGAAGTCAGAGCATTCCCTTCCACCCTATAAAAAATGAACTCCACATGGATCCAAGAATGAACTTTAAGAGCGAAAATTCTTAACACTCAGAAGGAAACTAAGAGCACCTAGGGGCAGATCTTCCTTCCCTTGGATTTGGCAATACGGTGTCTCTTGTATGGCACCCGAAGCCCAAGCAACAACAGAGAAAACAGAGACACTGGACTTCAACGTTGCCAAAAACTTTTGTGAACGAAAGGGTAATCTCAAAAGAATGTAAAGAAACCCAAAGAATGGTAGGAAATATTTGCAAATCTCATACGAGTCTTGCATCTAGAATGTGTACAAAACTCCTCCAACTTAAGAACCTAAACAACCCCACTGAAAATAATAGACATTTCTCCAAAGAAGATAGTCAGACGACCCCGTGAGCACATGGGGCGATTTTCCTCATGAGATCGTAGGAAATGCAAGCCAACACCACAGTGACATGCCTTCCCCCACCCAGGAAGAGGGGCTATAGTGAATAAGCAGAAATAACAAGTGTCGGAGAGGATCTGGGGAAACAGAACCCTCCTCCATTGCTGGGGGAGATGTAATATGGCGGAGCCACTGTGGCAAAGGGTGTGGCACGTCGTCCACACGTTGAGCATACTGTTCTCATTTGGCCGAACTCCACTCATTCTCTAAACAGAAGAATGGAATACAGGCCCTCTAACAACAGCCTGCACGTAAGGCTTCGTAGCAGCACTCTTGACAATAACCGAGAGATGAAAACAACCCACAGGTGCATCCACAGTTGAATGGACAAACACAACGTGGTCTGTTCATACAATGGGATTCATTCAGCCATGCCAGGAATGAAGTACTGGTACACGCTATCATGTGGGTGGACTTCGAAAACATCCTACTCAGTGGAAGAAACTAGACCCCAAATACCACATACGGTATGATCCCACGTATATGAAAAATTCATCCCAGGTAAATGACAGGTGCCAGATCAGTGGTTGCCTGGGAGCAGGGGGATGGGGAATGGCCAGTGACTGCCTGCTCAGAGGGTGCGGGGTTTCTCTCCAGGGCATTAAATGTTCTGGGACTAGATAGGGTGATGGTGCCAGCACGGGAAATGGAATTAGTAACAGTGGTTTGCACACTTTGAAATGTTTAAAAAGATAAAGTTTATTTTATGTTAAGCTACAAATATACCTGGAAACATGAAAAGAAACAAAAGCCAAAAGAGAAGAAAAGGAATGCGTTCGCTGGTGAGGACAGGCCGACTCTGGTGCTGGAACTGGCCCTGGTTGTAGCTCATCAGCTGCTCCGGGAGGTGGGGCCGGAGCTGGCTGTAGCTGGTGCTGGCTTTGGTCTCGCTCCCACTGGCCCTAGCTCTGCAGGGGGAGCCAGCGCTGGCTCCAGGTCGGAGGTGCCGCCGGAGCTGACTGTGGAGCCGGTCCAGCTCGGAGTCTTGCCTTGGCTCTAGCTCTGCAGTCGGTGATGGAGCCGTAGGTCCAGGGGCTTCCTCCCACTGGGGCGCATGTGGCTCCAGCTCCCGAGCTCCTGGCGAAGGCCCCGCAGCAGGAGATGGAAACGCCTCGAGCTCTGCAGCAGGCTTTGGGTCTGTAGCTGCTTCTGCAGCCGTGTCGAATCTGCAGCGTGACCGGCCCCGGGGCAGAGGCCAGTTCTCCGTCTCGAGATGGTGCCGAAGCAGCAGGAGGAGAGAAGATCACCACCCTGCCAGGGTGATCACCCTGTGCTGATCCCCACAGCCCGTCCCTGTGCCTTGTCAGAGGAAATCGGCCTCCCCCAGCAGCGCTGAGCTGCCTCGAGACCTGGCTCTCGTTCTCGGGCTGCCTCTCACTCTGCCAGTGGTGCCGGATCGGGTGGGAGAACTGGTGTGGAGGTGGCTCTGCTCTGGAATTCACCCCGGAGCTGCTTTTGCCTCCGGAGGGGGACCGCGGGTCGGAGCTGGAGGGGCTCTAGTCTGCAGGGCCCTGGCTCAGGCTCTCGAGCTGCTTCCACGGCTGGCTCAAGTCAGTGCCGGGGCACGTTCTGGTGCGTCAGATGGTTCGAGATCTTAGCTGCCCCACGGCTCGTGCAAGGTCTCGTGCTCGAGGTGCTCTAGCTCTGTACCGCCCACTTGCTGACCATGGGTGAGATGCTGACCCACCGGTTAGGCTGGGAGCTCCGAGGGCAGGGAGGGTGTCTGGGGGTCCCCTCTGCGTTCCAGCGAACAGACACAGGTGTGGGTGATGCACGCATGGAAGAAAGCGTGAACACAAGAGTCTGTGGCCCAGACCTGTCATCT